>NC_052167.1:9699869-9835370 GCF_902713615.1 Scyliorhinus canicula | reverse complement strand
CCACATCCCCCCACACACACCCCTCCATACCCCCCACACACACCCTCCACACCCCATACACCCTCCACACCCCACACACCCTCCACCCTCCCCACACACACCCTCCACACCCCCCACACACACCCTCCACACCCCCCACACACACCCTCCACACCCCACACACCCTCCACACCCCCCACACCCCCCACACACACCCTCCACACCCCACACACCCTCCACCCCCCCCCCCACACACACCCTCCACCCCCCCCCACACACACCCTCCATAACCCCCACACAGACCCTCCACATCCCCCACACACACCCTCCACCCCCACACACACCCTCCCTCCCCCACACACACCCTCCCTCCACACACACCCTCTCCCGACCCCCACCCCCCCACACAGACACACACACACCCTCCATTCCCCACACACACACCCTCCACCCCCCCACACACACACCCTCCACCCCCCCACACACACACCCTCCACCCCCCCACACACACACCCTCCACCCCCCCACACACACACCCTCCACCCCCCCACACACACACCCTCCACCCCCCCACACACACACCTTCCACCCCCCCACACACACACCCTCCACCCCCCCCACACACACACCCTCCACCCCCCCACACACACACCCTCCACCCCCCCACACACACACCCTCCACCCCCCCACACACACACCCTCCATCCCCCACACACACACCCTCCATCACCCCATCCTCCCCCTTGGCCTCTCATAGAATCATAGAACTCCTTCAGTGCAGAAAGAGGCCATTCTGCCCATTGAGTCTGCACCGACGTAACCCAAGGCCAGACTTGAAACTGGGTCCCTGGTGTGTGAGGCAGTAGTGTTATGTGCTGGTGTGTGAGGCAGTAGTGTTATGTGCCACTGTGGCGCCCTATCTTAGGGGTAGGGGATACGCACAGGCATTTGCGGCCCTTCATGGCAGTGAGCTTCTAGATTTAAAGGGGTCTGGTGGCCGATTTGCGTGCAGTGCTTCCCCTGTCCTCTTTGCTGGGCTTTTGGCGATATAAGCAATGAGGGATTACTCTTCTAGAGTGGCAGCTGGAAAGTGGGTGGGAGCTGGTGAATTCATAGGTCAGCACTGGGGCAACTGTGTGGTCCCTGGGTGGGGTCCCGTGAGATACAGGGCTGCACAGGCAGAAGGGGGACTCTGACAAGGGATAGTTTCCAGCCTGATGAGGGCTGATTGCCCTCACACAGGGCAGAGGACAAGTGCAGTCAGAATAAACCACACTCGAGCTGAACTTTTGAGGCCTGAGGGCAATGAGATGTCTGCAAGCTCAAGGCCACTGGTTATGGAAGCTAGGCTGTAGCTGTCAGAGATTAGTGTGTCAGAGATTAGTGTGTCAGAGATTAGTGTATGGGTGGCTGGCTGTTGAAGTTGGAAGGCTCGTTTGATCCTCAGACCATGAGAATATTTTGTTCATTAAATGGTCAACAGTAACAAAGGTTTGAAAGTCAACTGTGTGACATTCCACATATCACACTAACCATTAAACAACAAGGAAACCTCAAAGTTCCATATTGGTACCAATACAAAGGTATATCAGCTCATTTCCACACAAAAAATGCAAACACACAGTATCATCCTTGCAGATTCCTCAACAGAAACAGAGAATAAGCTCAAGAATGTATTATCACAACCAGAACTTTGTCGTAGAAATCATTAGAAGGGGCCCTCTAAGGATAAGGCTGATTGTAAATTGAAGTCTTCAAATGCATCAGATGTTTCTCGCCTGACACGGGGAAGCCAGCTGCCTAATTAGCTCCCTCATCCTTCCTTGACGAGTCAATTGTGCCAATTTAGTCAGCATTGCAATTAATGAGTGTGTCATTAATTGGGTTCCAATAATTAACCCTTTAATCACATTTTCATTTGATGATTTAAGTTTCATTTGTGATTCACTTTTTGTTTAAAGCAGCTCCCCTTTTAGGGACTGTCCCTTTAATTTGTCCCTCAGTTTATTTGATTTAGCTAACTTGCTTATTTGTCATCATGTGGAGATGCCAGCAGGGATGGAGGTCGGCACATTCAGAAGTCTTACACTAGGTAAAAGTCCAACAGATTTGTTTGGAATCAATAGTTTTCGGAAAGTAGCTCCTTCATCAGGTGAGGCTGTGCTCCGAAAGCTAGTGATTCCAAACAAACCTGTTGGACTTTAACCGGTGTTGTCGGACTTTTTGCTTATTTATGTTGACCAAATCAGTTGGAACCTAAAATTGTTGGAAGTCTAGCCCATACAAAATAATTGGATGCCTAGCTCTCAGGCATTGAACCCCAAGGCTAATATTCACATCCCCATAACAGAGATTACACCGATGTGGCCCTCAATGCAAGACGTTATACTGAATTCGTTCATCAGTCACCCCATTGAGGACATGCCAGGTGGCTGCGTCTCGTTCTCCCTTGAGGTTAGAGCACAGGTTTATTGAATGCACTCAACTGCCCTCACTCCTCACCTCTGGGGGAGTTACGTGGCCCGCTGAAGTTCTCGAGGGTCGAAGCTCTTTGTTCAGGTGTAGTTGCGAGAGACAACTTTGGGGAATTGGTTACTGTATGACGGGAGGGAGTGAGGCTTATTGGCAAGGCACGCACTTGGGGGAAGCACATGGGAGGATGTTCCAGATCTTGAGAGGGCTGTGGGTCAGGGCATTGTCAGGAATCCTCATCGCTCACTTTAATGTTCTCTTCCTTTCAGTTTTGATTCTTAAGAGAGGTAACAGATGTGCTAATTGTGAGGGCCCACGTGCACATCAACTTGGACCGGGACCAAGTGAGCCAGGGCCATGGGCTACCCACGCAGAGCAGGCATGCCCCGGTTAAGGGTGTCATCGACTGCACCCAGGAGGCACCATTTCTGAACCGCAAGGGATATGACTTTCTCAACTTCTAGATCATCTGTGACCACGCGGTGCACATTATGCAGGCGTGTACCTGTTTCTCGAGAGCATCCATGATGGTTACATGTTGGGGCACTTGTAGCTTACAATTTCCCTTGTCATCCATGGTTCCAGAATCCTGCCATTTCTATCCTTCATTTTTGAGGGGACATGCCTGTCCTGCACTTCAATCAATTGGCCTTTAAAAGCCTCCCACATGTCAGACGTGGATTTGGATGTCATTGGCCCTGCCCCAATTAAGCCCCCTCACACATGGGCTACTTGTTTTTATTTATGACTATTTGAAATCTTATGGAATTATGGTCACTAAGCCCAAAATGCTCCCCCACTGAAACATCAATCACCTGGCTTGGCCCATTCCGCAATACCAAGGCTAGTATGGTCCCCTCCCTGGCCTGGCCTGGCCCATTCCCCAATACCAAGGCTAGTATGGTCCCCTCCCTGGCCTGGCTTGGCCCATTCCCCAATACCAAGGCTAGTATGGTCCCCTCCCTGGCCTGGCCTGGCCCATTCCCCAATACCAAGGCTAGTATGCTCCCCTCCCTGGCCTAGCCTGGCCCATTCCCCAATACCAAGGCTAGTATGGTCCCCTTCCTGGCCTGGCCTGGCCCATTCCCCAATACCAAGGTTAGTATGGTCCCCTCCCTGGCCTGGCCTGGCCCATTCCCCAATACCAAGGTTAGTATGGTCCCCTCCCTGGCCTGGCCCATTCCCCAATACCAAGGCTAGTATGGTCCCCTCCCTGGCCTAGCCTGGCCCATTCCCCAATACCAAGGCTAGTATGGTCCCCTTCCTGGCCTGGCCTGGCCCATTCCCCAATACCAAGGCTAATATGGTCCCCTTCCTGGCCTGGCCTGGCCCATTCCCCAATACCAAGGCTAGTATGGTCCCCTCCCTGGCCTGGCCCATTCCCCAATACCAAGGCTAGTATGGTCCCCTTCCTGGCCTGGCCTGGCCCATTCCCCAATACCAAGGTTAGTATGGTCCCCTCCCTGGCCTGGCTTGGCATATTCCGCAATACCAAGGTTAGTATGGTCCCCTCCCTGGCCTGGCTTGGCATATTCCGCAATACCAAGGTTAGTATGGTCCCCTCCCTGGCCTGGCTTGGCCCATTCCCCAATACTAAGGCTAGTATGGTCCCCTCCCTGGCCCGGCCTGGCCCATTCCCCAATACCAAGGTTAGTATGGTCCTCTTCCTGGCCTGCCTTGGCATATTCCGCAATACCAAGGTTAGTATGGTCCCCTCCCTGGCCTGGCTTGGCCCATTCCCCAATACCAAGGCTAATATGGACCCCTTCCTGGCCTGGCTTGGCACATTCCGCAATACCAAGGCTAATATGGACCCCTCCCTGGTTGGATTGTCAACATACTGGATCAAAAAGCCCTCCTGGACACATTGATGCACTATCAATTACGACGAGATGAGAGTAGAATGTAATCGAGGCTTTATTACACAGAGCTGTGTGGCCTCCTACAGCAGCTGGCGATTTGGCTGCTGTACGGAGAGCACACATATTTATACTCCGCCTACTGGGCGGAGCCAGAAGCAGGGATCTACCCCGCTACCTGTAGTACAGGGGCCTTACCGTAAAACCCATATATACAGTATAATACATCAGTGGTGACTACCACACACATCTAACACATTGCTCTCCATCCGAGCCCCTGGCTGTGAGGGATTCTGTTATAACCTGCCTGCTTACCATTGGCTGGGGACTAATGGCAATCCCACAATCCTGTGGGAGTATGAGCTTCCCCAATGAGGCAATGAGGGGATCGGAGAAATCTTTAGCAGATTCCCTGCATAAATAGAGCTGGCCAGTTTGGAACCAGCTAGAGAAGAGTGAGCAGCAAGGGAAGCTGTTGCTGTTGCTGCATGTTATTGTAAATCAATGTTATTTCTTTCTATCCTTCAACTCATGCTGGATTCTTCGTGGCCCTCACAAAAGATTCACAGTCAATATGGGGGAAGTTAAAGTCACCCATCACAACTACCCTGCTTTAGTCACACCTTTTCAGTATCTGACTACCCAATTTTTCCCAGTCTCCTGCGGGCTGTCCAGAGGTCTATAGTACACTCCCAACATTGTTATTTCACCTCTCTTATTCCTGAACTCAACCCGTAATGCCTCACTGCAAGATCCCTCCAATGTGTCCTCCCTCAACACAGCTGTGATCTGCTCCCTGATCAGCAATGCAACACTCCACCTCTTTTGTTCCCCCCTTGAGACCCAGGTTCAATTCCGGCCTTGGGTGACTGGCTGTGTGGAGTTTGCACATTCTTCCTGTGTGTGCGTGGGTTCCCTCCGGCTGCTCCGGTTTGCTCCCACAGTCCAAAGATGAGCAGATTAGGTGGATTGACGATGCTCAATTGTTCCTTTGTGTCCAAGAAGGTTAGGTCGGGTTACTGGGTTTGTGGGAATAGGATGGAGGTGCGGGTTTAAGTAGGGTGCTCTTTATAGTGGCACAGTAGCACAGTTGCTTCACAGCACCAATGATCTGGGTTCGATTCCTGACTTGGGTCACTGTCTGTGTGGAGTCTGCACGTTCTCCCTGTATCTGCGTGGGTTTCCACCGGGTGCTCCAGTTGCTTCGCACAGTCCAAGGATGTGCATGGATTGGCCATTCTAAATTGCCCTTATTGCCCACCTTAGTTAGGTGGGATTACTGGGTTAAGGGGATATATGGTGGAGGTGTGGGCTTAAATAAGGTGCTCTTTCCAAGGGCCAGTGCAGACCCAATGGGCTGAATGGCTTCCTTCTGCACTGTAAATTTTATGTTTTATGTAAATAGTTCCATGCAGTAATCCAGGCTCTCAGTTCATTTGTTTTACCTGTTATACTTCTTGCATTGAAGCAAACGCACTCCAGACCTACACTGAGCCCTGCGGCTTCCCTCTGCCTGATCTTACTCTGCGCTATGTTTCACTTTTCCCCCCCAGTTTCTACACTTACTTGGTCTGCTGTTGTGGTTCCCACCCCCTGCCACACTCGTTTAAATCCTCCCGAACAGCACGAGCAAACCTCCCATCTGTCCAAAGGTTAGGGGAGGTTATGGGGATAGGACGGGGAATTGGCCCTAGATAGGGTTAATTGAAAGTTCCATAAAATACAACTGTTTATTTGTCTGATCAACAAATACAACACAGTCTGCTTGTGTTCAGGCCAACATGCATCCTTCACAATACAACACAAAGCTGAACTTTTCAATTCCGTTACTGTTGTTTGTCAGATTAAGTTTTCCACAAATTAGATGTGTACATTACAGCAATGACAACATTTTAAAAGCACTTCACTGTCCTGGTGAAAGGAAACAAAGAAATGCAGCTTTCATTCTTTCCTTTTTGTGAAGATTCACCTGAAGGGAAAACAGCTGAAAAAATTGTAACGGAATTGAAAAGTTCAGCTTTGTGTGGTATTGTGAAGGATGCATGTTGGCCTGAACACAAGCAGACTGTGTTGTATTTGTTGTTCAGACAAATAAACAGTTGTATTTTATGGAACTTTCAATTAACATAAAGTCAGTCACTGGCCAAATAAGTCAAAGGGGAGAAATAAACCCAACAGCTTAGTGATCGGTGAGTTACAATGAGGATGCACTTGCAATAATGATGAAATTTGTAACTAATCACTTTCATCATTATTGTTGTTTGTGTAATTTGGCCATCACTAAGACACATGCGGCATTTTTTGGGATGATTTGCTGTTGAAGGATAATAGGGTATAAGCACTTTGGACATATGGTAGAGAACGGACCCAACACACAGTAGCAGCAGGATTTTCACAAAACCTCTTGGCTTTCTCCCGACCCCAGCACCACCCCGTCCAGACCAGCATTACGTTACGGGAATATGTTTGATGGAATTTGCCATTTTATAATAGCAATCAGTAGCTATTTAATCTCTGGCATGTTTTTAGCTAAAGCAGTAACAGTATGTGACATCAAATATGTTTGTGTTAAATGTTGATTATAAAAATGTCACCACTTCTCTCAGTTTGAAAGCAGGTAAACCTATGTGAAGAATAGTTGTACAATCCTAAATATTTCCATATCCGATCCACATTCTTTGCTCAGTTAGTCAGTGCACATCAGTTTTTTTTGTTCTCTCACACATCAGTAGATACGGCGAGAGAGTTTCACACATAGCACTCATTACAGACTAGTCCATTTGACACACACCTGATTCCAACACAGTTCGATAATGTAATGAGTAGCAGATTCTGGGTGATGTATCCTTCTCTCATTGGGCCATTGGAATTCAGGCTAATTACATTCTGAAGCTGCTCCCTGGGACCATAATATTATCAAGACTTCACCACGGTATTCCCTCGGTACTGACCCTCTGACAGTGCGGCACTCCCTCGGTACTGACCCTCTGACAGTGCAGCACTCACTCGGCACTGACCCTCTGACAGTGCAGCACTCCCTCAGTACTGACCCTCTGACAGTGCAGCACTCCCTCGGTACTGACCCTCTGACAGTGCAGCGCTCCCTCAGTACTGACCCTCTGACAGTGCAGCACTCCCTCAGTACTGACCCTCTGACAGTGCAGCACTCCCTCAGTACTGACCCTCTGACAGTGCAGCGCTCCCTCAGTACTGACCCTCTGACAGTGCAGCACTCCCTCAGTACTGACCCTCTGACAGTGCAGCGCTCCCTCAGTACTGACCCTCTGACAGTGCGGCACTCCCTCAGTACTGCCCCTCTGACAGTGCAGCACTCCCTCAGTACTGACCCTCTGACAGTGCAGCACTCCCTCAGTACTGACCCTCTGACAGTGCGGCACTCCCTCAGTACTGACCCTCTGACAGTGCAGCGCTCCCTCAGTACTGACCCTCTGACAGTGCAGCACTCCCTCAGGACTGACCCTCTGACAGTGCGGCACTCCCTCAGTACTGACTCTCTGACAGTGCAGCGCTCCCTCAGTACTGACCCTCTGACAGTGCGGCGCTCCCTCAGTACTGACCCTCTGACAGTGCGACACTCCCTCAGTACTGACCCTCTGACAGTGCAGCGCTCCCTCAGTACTGACCCTCTGACAGTGCAGCCCTCCCTCAGGACTGACCTCTGACAGTGCGGCGCTCCCTCAGTACTGACCCACTGACAGTGCTGCACTCCCTCAGTACTGACCCGCTCACAGTGCTGCACTCCCTCAGTACTGACCCTCTGACAGTGCGGCACTCCCTCAGTACTGACCCTCTGACAGTGCGGCGCTCCCTCAGTACTGACCCGCTCACAGTGCTGCACTCCCTCAGTACTGACCCTCTGACAGTGCGGCACTCCCTCAGTACTGACCCTCTGACAGCGCGGCACTCCCTCAGTACTGACCCTCTGACAGTGCGGCACTCCCTCAGTACTGACCCTCTGACAGTGCAGCACTCCCTCAGCATTGTTCATCTAACAGAGCATTGCTCTTTCAGTATCATCCCTATAACTGATGTAAGGTTGTTTCATGTATCACTAAGACATGTGATTCCACATAAACTGCTTATTGGTGACCCAAAACCAAATATACCTCCAAGCTATAACCCTGTCGGGTTGTCAGCTAACTTTTCTCAGACTGTTTCTACACCATTCTGTGTCCTGCCTGTTGTTATTTGGTGGGGGCAATGGCAAAGTGGAATTCTCGATGGACTCGTAATCCTGAGAGCAGGAGTTATGCTCTGGGGAATCGAATCCCACCGTGGCAGATGGTGAAATTTGAATTCAATAAAAATCTGGATTTAAAAGTATTTAATAATAATTATCTTTATTATTGTCACATGTAGGCTTACATTAACACTGCAGTGAAGTTACTGTGAAAAGCCCCTAGTCGCCATTCTCCGGCGCCTGTCCGGGTACACAGAGGGAGTATTCAGGATGTCCAATTTTGGGACTTGTGGGAGAAACCGGAGCACCCGGAGGAAACCCACACAGACACGGGTAGATCGTGCAGACTCCACACAGACAGTGACCCAGCGGGGAATCGACTCTGGGACCCTGGCGCTATAAAGAAAAAGTGCTAACCACTGTGCTGCAGAGAATCCCTTTTTACGACTGAATCGGGGGTGGCGTCTGTTTTCTGATGCTCCGCCCCCTCCAAAACAAGGTTACCGCGGGATTACGCCACACGCCGTTGGGTGTCCTCAATACGTTATCTGAAGGCCCTCCCCCGATGCTCCACTCCCAATGGGCCGATTCCCCGACGGCGTGGGACACGTGTGCTCTCAGTTTACGGGAACCTCGCGTGGCGGCTACGGACTGTGTCCAGCGCCTCCACAGTCGGGCGAGAGCCATTCCGCTGGCCGGGGGGGGCACCAGTGAGGGCTGGTGGGCTGGTGGGGGTGGTCCAGGGGTAGCGAGGGGGATCCAGGAGGACACTATCTGGCAGGTCGGGTCCGTGTCTTGCCGGCACCATATTGTACGCGCAACTGCTGCGGATCGTCGCCATGCGCATGCACGGCCACGGACCCGGCCATTCTCCGGCTGTTTTTGGCACAGGAGCAAGGGGTTTTACCTGGCGCTGCTGCTGGCCCCTCATTGGTCCCGGAATCGTTGAGGGTTCAGCGCCGATTTTGGCATCATAAAACGCCACAGTTCCCAAGCCGGTGTCGGCACCTAGCCGCAGAATTGGAGAATCCAGCCCTTAGTTTCCCAAACAGAGAATCCAGCCCAATGTTTCTGTATCTACTCACCAGAGAACCTTCTTCACATAAACAACATGCCATTCACCCAACTTTTACAATGCTTTAATTATCCTTTGTACCAAAGTGTTTTTCTTTTAAACCAGGACTTTTGAAAAGGTTAGTGCAGCAGATGCACACAAACTAACCCAGACTGTACCAACTACATATAATACAATAGGTGGGATTCTCCCTTTCTGAGAAATGTGTTGACGCCAACACATAACTCATGGACAGCAAAACTGGCGGCGCACCTGGACTTATTCTGTTACTGTGGAGAGGTACCGGCACCACGTGGAACACAATCGATTGCAATGAAAAACGGTGTGGGATTCGCCAGGTCCGTGATTGACACTGAGCTGACAGGCTGCAGCCGCACATAAACATTGCACTCCCGACACATACTCATCCCAGACAACAAGATGGCACTGGTTGTGCAGGAGTGTGTCCATCCCGCTGATGGATCGGCTATGGGGGCATCTGGGGGGGAGACCCATATGACCCATGGCCCTAGGTATACAGCGGGCTGTCAGTGGCATGCAGAGCTGCATGACTGCCTTGCCGGCTGCGGCTATAGTGTTCCATATCCATCCACCCCGACCCCACAGTCCTCCTCCTGGCCACTACTCCCCTCAGCCCTGGCAGAAGCCCCCGGCCAGCAGCTCAACTGTTAGTAAACTATGGCGATGTTGGACACTTTCCATACCCGCTTTCTCTCTCAGCAGCCACCACGCCGGTTATACGATTTTCAAAATCACAAGTGAACCGCGCCGCCGGGAACTCGGCTCATCGGAGGGGGAGAATCGTGGAGGCCCTGGAGAATACCGGGTCAGGCCTGCTAATGATGTGCAAATTATGTTTACTGTACGTGCATTCCGGAAAGTATTGACGCCGCTGTCAAGGTGACGGAGAATTGCGATTTGGCATCAAATTGGCACCTGCCACGATTTCAGCATCGGAACTGATTCTCCGCTCAATCGCGTTTCAAAATGTTGGTGTCACCAACAGAGAATGCCGCCTAATATATCTGAAATTCCTACATTCATCAACCTTCTTTGAACCGCCTTCAATGAAATAATATCCTCCCTTAAATACGGGAACCAAAACTGACAGTGCTCCAGGTGTGGTCTCACCAGTACCTTTCACATTTGCAGCAAGACTTCCCGACACTTATATTCCAACCCCCTTGAAACAAGGGCCAACATTCCTATAGCCTTCCTGATTACCTGTGTGATAGCTTTCTGTGTTTTGACAATAAGTACCCTCAAGTCCTTTTGTGTTGCAGCTTTCTGCAGTTTTTCTCCATTTAAGTATTACTCTGCTATTTTGTTCTCCCTTCCAAAATGAACAACTTCACACAATGTACTCCATTTGCCAACTTTTTGCCCACTTATCAATATCTCTTTGCAAACTGTTTGCATCCCTCTTGCAACTTGCCTTTCCACCTTTTTGTCTTGTCTGTGAATTTGGCTACAGTACATTCCCTTCCTTCCTCCAAGTCATTAAGTTAGTTTCTTATTTCCGATGTTATTGCTTTTGGATTATATCAGATAACTTTCCTTCATTCACAGCCATCTGCTCGCTCTGCACTGACACCTACTGTCCCAGTTTGGGTAATGTGTCGGTATTTTCAAAAGACTATTTTTAAGCTTATTGGCTGCTTCTCGGCCTCTTCCTTCCTCTACACTGAACTCTTTGATTCGTGCACTTCATTGTGACGATATGATCTGTGACCATCTTGTGGTTTTCTGGGATATTGCCTCCCTCATCCTCGGTTCACCTTCCCCTTTTATTGCTTTATTCGGGCCGTTCTATAAGACAGCAGTGTCCACAACTTGGGAGTTTAAAATATTGATCAAAGGTTTTTTAATGCCTCAGCCAATGTGGTTGAGAAATCATTCATATCTTGTCTTATGATTACATTGGTGGTAAATTCACTAAATAAGTACAAGAATTTATTAACTTGTACTTCCTCTGACATCCTACTTAACCCTGATGCACTCCTTTAATCTAAAGGTTTTCTTTTCCACAATGCTCAAATCTGCGTCTGGTTTGGCCCTTCATGAGCTCACGTTGGCCTGGTAGTTTCCGTTTTCAGAACAGGGAAGTACAACTTTATTTTTTTCCCCTTCAAAGTGGCACCTCTAATGGTAACATTGGACAGGGTAGATTCAGAAAGAATGTTCCAGATGGTAGGGGAGTCCAGAACTCAGGGTCAGAGTTTGAGGATAAGGGGTAAGAGGTAAGACTGAGGTCAGGAGAAATTTCTTCATCCTTTGACTCTGCGTTCGATCAGTTTAGTTTTCACTTGCACAGTGGATTCTTCTTTTGCCCTTGAGTCTTTTTTCTTTATTGAGTTTTGCTCAGCCTTTTGTGATCTGGCTAGGTCCTTTGACTCAGCGTTTCATCAGACCTGGCAATGGAGCTTTAATTTTATGCGATTTCCAGCTGTGTCTATAAATTAGGTAAACTTCACTCAAGTCAGGCTTCTGTTTCTTTAGTTTTTGTCGTATTTGAGATTCTGGGTTCCTTTGCCAGGTTTGGGAATATCTTTCCTCTGCTGCCTCCATGTTGGAAGATTAACAGCCACCATTTTCTGCCTTTATTTCAGATTTCCAGCATCTGCAGTATTTTATTTTTATTATTATGTTGTAAGGTTGTTTGGGGACTCACTGAGTGGCTTGGAGGCTTGCGTAGTTCAACAAAAACTGTTTATTGTTCATGCACAACTGTATACATATATCCAAGGTACAGCCCTGACTTGGACAACTTAAGACAACTTCTCTTGGACATTCTGTGCACCATTCTGTCTCCTGTCTACTATCATGTGTCTCTCTACATTATAATGCGGCCGACATTGGTTCCCCACATTAACCCCTGCTATTCCAAACACCCTTATACTACATTAACCATAGTTCTTGAGTATTGTTTTTTATTTCCGTGTTTTGGGATATCTGTTAGCTTTCTGTTTATGGTATGTCGAGCCCCATTAATAGAGGGAATACTATTTGTATTGACGTCCTGCCTGACATTTGAGAATATTGGCCAGACGAACCCTCAGTCCAGTGGTGCAGATCCTCTCCCATTCACTCCTACGTTACTGAATTCAATAGGCTCGGCCTGTTCCCAGTCACTTCCAATGTGTAAAAGTTTGATTTTCCATCTGATTCCCGTTCAGTCACATTCTGCAGAATGCTGAAACGGTTTCTTTCAATCTGTTATTGTCAGGGTCCCTCGTTCATTGTTCTCTTCTCCTTATTCACTACTCAATACAACAAACAGAAAGCTTTTTTTTTTTTTTTTTTTTTTTTTTTTCACTTTTAAATAATTTTTATTGAAAGAGTTTTTCCATACAAACATTTACCCCTACTAATTTTTAAATTATTTACAACACAATCCCTCTAGGCAAATGTCCCTCCCTCGCCCGCCCTCTCGCGCGCACCAGTCCTCCCCCCCCCCGCCCCCAGGCAACCTTAACAAACAAGGCAGCCTACAGTTTCAGACATGAGCAGCGAGCAGACTTGCCCGCGTTACAGTCGTGCATGTCCCCCCCACGACCCTTGCTGCCCCTCCCTCCCCCCCCCCCCTCCCTCCCTCCCTCCCCCCCCCTCCCCCCCCCCCCCCCGGGTTGCTGCTGCCACGACCCCGAACGTCTATCTCTGATCTAAAAAGTCAAGGAAAGGTTGCCACCGCCTGGAGAATCCCTGTACCGACCCTCTCAGGGCAAATTTGATCCTTTCTAGCTGAATATAGCTAGCCATATCGTTAATCCAAGTTTCAACGCTTGGAGGCCTCGCGTCCTTCCATTGAATTAATATCCTTCGTCGAGCCACTAGGGATGCAAAGGCCAGTATTCCGGCCTCCCTAGCCTCCTGTACCCCCGGTTCTACCCCGACCCCAAAGATCGCAAGCCCCCATCCTGGTTTGACCCTGGACCCCACCACCTTCGACACCGTCCTTGCCACCCCCTTCCAGAACCCTTCCAGCACCGGACATGCCCAGAACATATGCACATGGTTCGCTGGGCTTCCCAGACATCTGACACACCTGTCCTCACCCCCAAAGAACCGGCTCATCCTTGTCCCCGTCATGTGAGCTCTATGCAGCACCTTAAATTGAATGAGGCTCAGCCTCGCACACGAGGAGGAAGAATTGACCTTCTCCAGTGCATCCGCCCACGTCCCGTCTTCTATCTGCTCTCCCAGCTCCCCTTCCCACTTGGCTTTCAGCTCCTCCCCTGATGCTTCTTCCGCCTCCTGCATTATCTTGTAGATGTCTGATATCTTCCCCCCTCCGACCCAGACCCCCGAGAGCACCCTATCACTCGCCCCCTTACTGGGGAGCAGGGGGAACCCCTCCACCTGCCGTCTAGCAAATGCCTTCACTTGTAAATATCTGAACATGTTTCCCGGGGGGAGCTCAAACTTCTCCTCCAGCCCTCCCAGGCTCGCAAACCTCCCCTCTATAAACAGGTCCTTCAGCTGCCGTATGCCCACCCTGTACCAGCTCTGAAATCCCCCGTCGATGTTCCCCGGGATGAATCTATGGTTCCCTCTTATTGGCGCCGCCAACAGACCTCCCATTTCCCCCCTATGTCGCCTCCACTGCCCCCATATCTTGAGGGTGGCCGCCACCACCGGGCTCGTGGTGTACCTCGTGGGGGGGAGCGGCCATGGTGCCGTTACTAGGGCCCCCAGGCTTGTGTTGCCACAGGACGCCCTCTCCATTCGTTTCCAAGCTGCCCCCTCCCCTTCCATCATCCACTTGCGCACCATTGACACATTTGCCGCCCAGTAGTACCCCGAAAGATTGGGTAGTGCCAGCCCTCCACTGTCCCTACTCCGCTCCAAAAAGACCCTCCTCACCCTTGGGGTGCCATGCGCCCACACGTAGCTCATGATGCTACTCGTCACCTTTTTGAAGAAGGCCCTAGGGAGGAAGATGGGCAAGCACTGAAATAAAAACAAGAACCTTGGGAGGACCGTCATTTTGATTGACTGCACCCTCCCCGCCAGCGACAACGGTACCATGTCCCACCTCTTAAATTCCTCCTCCATCTGTTCCACCAGCCTGGAAAAGTTCAACTTGTGGAGGGTCCCCCAGTTCCTTGCCACCTGCACCCCTAAGTACCTAAAGCTCTTTCCTGCTCGCTTGAAGGGGAGTCTCCCAATACCCTCTCCCTGGTCCCCCGGGTGTATCACAAAAACCTCGCTTTTGCCCAAATTTAGTTTGTACCCCGAAAAGTCCCCAAACTCTGCTAATAGTTCCATTATCTCCGGCATTCCCCCTTCTGGGTCTGCCACGTACAGCAGTAGATCATCCGCATACAGCGATACTCGATGTTCCTCCCCTCCCCTAGTCAGTCCTCTCCACCCCCCTGAACCCCTCAGTGCCATCGCCAACGGTTCAATCGCCAGTGCGAAAAGTAGGGGGGATAGGGGACATCCCTGCCTGGTCCCTCGGTGGAGCCCGAAATACTCCGACCTCCTCCCGTTTGTCACTACACTCGCCGTCGGGGCCGAGTAGAGCAGCTTCACCCACTTAATAAAGCCTTCCCCAAACCCAAACCGTTCCAACGTCTCCCACAGGTACTCCCACTCCACCCTATCGAATGCCTTCTCCGCGTCCAGCGCTACCACTATCTCAGCCTCCCCCTCCACTGCCGGCATCATAATTACATTCAGCAATCTCCGCACGTTCGTGTTGAGCTGCCGCCCCTTCACGAACCCCGTCTGGTCCTCATGGATTACCCCTGGCACACAATCCTCTATTCTAGCTGCCAGGATCTTTGCCAGCAACTTGGCATCCACGTTCAGAAGCGAGATAGGCCTGTAGGACCCGCACTGCACGGGGTCTTTATCCCGCTTCAATATCAGGGAGATCAGAGCCTGCGACATTGTCGGGGGCAGAACCCCCCCCTCTCGCGCCTCATTAAAGGCTCGTACCAGTACCGGTCCCACCAAGTCCACATTTTTCTTATAGAATTCCACCGGGAACCCATCTGGCCCCGGCGCCTTCCCCGCCTGCATCTGACCTATTCCCTTGACTAGCTCCTCTAGCCCTATTGGCGCCCCCAGCCCTTCTACCAGCCCCTCCTGGACCCTTGGGAACCTCAATTTGTTTAGGAAGTCCTCCATTCCCCCTCTCCTCGCCGGCGGCTCAGACCGATACAACTCCTTGTAAAAATCCCTGAAGACCCCGTTCACTTCTTGCCCCTTCTGCACTACCTTCCCGCCCCTCTCCTTCACTCCCCCAATCTCCCTAGCCGCATCTCGTTTGCGAAGCTGGTGTGCCAGCATCCTGCTCGCCTTTTCCCCATACTCATAAACCGCGCCCTGTGCCCTTCTCCACTGCGTCTCTGCCTTCCTGGTGGTCAGCAGGTCGAACTTGACCTGCAGGCTGCGCCGTTCTCCCAGCAGCCCCTCCTCTGGTGCCTCCGCATATCTCCTATCCACTTCCAATAGCTCCCCCACCAGCCTCTCCCTCTCCTGCCTCTCCTTTCTTTCTCTGTGCGCCCTTATGGAGATCAGCTCTCCCCTGATCACTGCCTTCAGGGCCTCCCAGACCATCCCCACCTGCACCTCACCCGTGTCATTCAAGTCCAGATAGCTCTCAATGCTCTTCCGGACCCTTTTACACACCTCGTCGTCCGCTAACAGCCCCACATCCAGCCGCCACAGCGGGCGCTGGTCCCGCGCCTCCCCCATTTCCACATCCACCCAATGTGGTGCATGATCAGAGATCGCAATGGCCGAGTACTCAGCTTCCCGTACCCTCGGGATCAGCCCCCTGCTCAACACGAAGAAATCGATTCTGGAGTACACTCTATGGACGTGGGAGAAAAAGGAATACTCCCTCGCCCTCGGCCTACCAAACCTCCATGGGTCTACTCCTCCCATCTGCTCCATGTACCCCCTCAGCACTTCTGCCGCTGCCGGCCTCCTATTGGTCCTTGAGCTCGATCTGTCTAGCCCGGGGTCCAGCACTGTGTTAAAGTCCCCCCCCATGATCAAGCCCCCTGCCTCCAGTCCCGGAATGAGACCCAATAGGCGCCTCATAAAACCCGCGTCATCCCAGTTCGGGGCATATACGTTGACCATCACCACTTTCTCCCCCTGCAGCTTACCCTTCACCATCACATACCTACCCTCCTTATCCGCCACCACCTCCTCCGCCACGAACGACACCCTCTTTCCCACCAGAATCGCCACCCCCCGGTTCTTTGCGTCCAATCCAGAGTGGAACACCTGTCCCACCCACCCCCTTCTCAGGCGAACCTGGTCCACTACCTTCAAATGGGTCTCCTGTAACATTGCTACATCAGCCTTCAGTCCCTTCAAGTGTGAGAATACCCTTGATCTCTTGACCGGCCCATTCAACCCCCTCACGTTCCAAGTGATCAGCCGGGTCGCGGGACGACCCGCCCCCCTCCCCTGCCGATTAGCCATGTCCTGTTCCCTGCTCGCCCCGGGTCGACCCTCCCCTTCTGACCCGCTCCCCATGGCGATGTCCCCCTCCCCCCACCTCTCCAGTCCTCCACTTCTCGTTTCTGGTCTTTTCAGCAGCAACCCGGTGTCCCTCCCTAACCCCCCTCCCCCCCCAGGCTAGGACCCCTCCTAGCCGCGATGTACCCTCCATTGTACTCCCGTAAGTCAGCTGGTTCACGCTGACCCGGCTGCTCCTGCCACACTCCGACTCCCCCCGGCTCGGGGGGGGGGGGCCTCCCCCCCTTGCCACTCCTCCCTGGCCCCGCTCCAGCGCGGGAAAGGTCGCCATTGCTAGCCACGCCCCGCACTCCTCCCCTCCCCCCTCCTCTGCCCCGCGCGCGGGAAAACAGAGGAAAGCCCGCGCTTTCGCCCTGCCACACCCCACCCCGCCATCTTCAGTTCCACCCCCGTCCCCGTCCATGCCTGTAAAGAACCCCCCCTAGGAGCCCATATCCCCGATCTGCTCTCCCCCCCCGTCCCGCCTCCCCAACTTAACATTATAAATAACAGATAAATAACAAATAACAATGTACTTAACAGTCGCCCTCTACCAAACAGCATAAATAACCATAAATAACCATGAATAACCACAATAACAATAACTAAGGGAAGTTGGCAAAGGGGGAAAAAACATCAGAAGAAAAACCACAGCAAGAGTTCAAAATCCAAACAAAGAATTCAGCTGAAAGTACCCGAGCGGCTACGGCCGGCAAGTATCCCCTGGGTCTAATTCGAGTCCAGTTTCTCTTCCTGTACAAAGGCCCACGCCTCCTCTGGGGACTCAAAATAGTGGTGTTGGTTCCTGTAGGTGACCCACAAGCGCGCTGGCTGCAGCATTCCGAACCTGATCCGTTTTGCATGTAGCACCGCCTTCGTCCGGTTGTACCGGGCCCGCCGCTTTGCCACCTCCGCACTCCAGTCCTGGTAGACCCTCACCGTCGAATTCTCCCACTTGCTGCTCCTTTCCCTCTTGGCCCACTCCAGCACTCTTTCACGGTCGCTGAGTCGCTGGAACCGCACCAGCACCGCCCTCGGGGGCTCATTTGCTCTTGGCCTCCTAGCCATGACCCTGTAGGCCTCTTCCAGCTCCAGGGGCGAAGGGACGGCCCCTGCCCCCATCAGGGAGCTCAGCATTTCTGCTACATATCCCGGGAGGTCTGACCCCTCCAGGCCTTCTGCCAGGCCCAAGATCCTCAGGTTCTTCCGCCTCATTCGGGTATCCAGCTCCTCAAAACGGCTCTGCCATTTCAGGTGGAGTGCCTCGTGCACCTCTACCTTTCCCACGAGGACCGTGGCCTCCTCCTCCCTCGCAGTCATCTCCTGTTGCAGCTCCCGAATCGACGCCTCTTGGGTCGCCTGGGCTCCCATCAGCCTGGTGGTTGTCGCATTCATTGACTCCAAGAGCTCCATTTTCAGCTCCGTAAAGAAGCGCAGGAGAGCGGCCTGCTGCTCCTCCGCCCATTTCCTCCATTCCTCGGGTGCACCACCGGCCGCCATTTTGGTCTTCTTCCCCCGCTTTTTTTTGGGAGCTGCTGTTGCTCTCTTTACCACCCCACTCCGGGTACCGACCATAAAGTTGGTCTGGTTCTCTTCAGGGAGCCTTCCCCCACCGGGATTTGTCCTTACAGCGCCGTTGGGGCCCTCCAATCGGCCCGAAAACACCTTTGTAGCAGGAGCAGCCAAACGTGCGACTTAGCTGGTCATAGCCGCAACCGGAAGTCCAACAAACAGAAAGCTTTGAAGAATTAATAAAGTACGAAGGAAGGGCAATTGCAAAAGAGACTTAAGTGGAAGTTACGTTCCACCCTCTTAACATACCACTGAACCAAGTCGACAGAGTCGACACAATATTTAATGTCTGGTTTCTACTCTTATTTTGCACATGTTCTGTCTGTGCGAATTCCAAGAAGATGTGGGCTGAGTTGGCTTCTCAGCTTATGCAGCTACCTCCCGACCCAGAAACAGTGATGCTGCAGGGCACAGGCAGGCACATGAAAGCTCATTTATCTTTATTGCTAAACTGGCATTATTTAATTCCATTGCTTGATGTAAGTTGACTGAACAATTTCTTAATTAAAGCCAAGTTCTTAGTTGATGACATGACTTACACTAAATAGGAATAAGAAAGATTTAGACATTGGAGTGAAAACAAAAGTAATTCATGGATTTCATTATGGATTTCATATAATTAGCTATTAAATCTGAGGCAGCCTCTATCCATGTCACTAATTGATTTAATGAATCAGGAGTCCCCAAGTTGGGGGGTGGTCCTGGGGGCGGGGGTGATTGGGGAGGGGGATCTGGGGGGGGGGGGGGGGGGGGTGCGGTGGGGAGGGGCATCTGTGGAACTGGCAGCCTCCATGTTGCGGCAACTGACCAATTTCAAAAATAATTACAATGAAATAGACTATTCAGAGCAAAGCCTCTTAGAGCACTGGATGCTGATAGCCTGACTATTCAGCCTGTCGGCATCCAGTGATCCAAGAAGCTTTTATCTGATTGGCATGATTGATTTATTCCATCTCACTGTTGCTGAGCAGAAAAGCCCACAGCCAACAGTGAGTATTGACCCTGAAGTTGGAGCCAGCAGTGAGAAGCGGCAGCGTGGGGCGGTGATGGCGAGGAGAGGCGGTGCTGTGGCCTATAGCCGACGGCAGGGCCTCAGGACAGAAGGGGATTGTTCATGCCTCAGAGAGAAATGTGTGTGTGTGAGAGAGAATGAGTTTGTGGGTGCGTGAGGATGAGCCAATATGTGTGAGAAGGGTAAGGGAGGAGGAGGGTGAGTGTTTGAGAAAGAGAGAGAGAGTGTGAGTGTGAACGAGAGAGGGCAATGAGTGTGTGTCAGAGCGAGAGGAGGGGATGAGTGTGTGAGAGGGATGAGTGTGAGAGAGAGGGGTTGAGTATGTGTGTGAGAGAGAATGAGAGGAGGGGGTGAGTATGAGAGGGAGAGGGATGATTGGATTGAATTTGTTTAATGTAACGTGTACTGAGGCACAGTGAAAAGTATTGTTCTGCGTACAGTACAGACATGATTCCATACAGGAAAAGAAAATACATAATAATGTTTCATTCTCTATTCTGTTTTACCTGGATTGCTCAGATGCATAGTGTTGAATAAAGAACACAAAGTTTTGTTAACTAACAAAACTTTACATTTATAACACTACTAACTAAGATTTGTTCACATTCTTAAAGTAGAAGGTTATTATGTAAAGCTATGCTCTCTCTAACTTACAGAACTCTCAAGTATACAACTGCTCTCTATGCCTCACACTCTTCCAGCTCTCTCCTAACTCTTAACTCCATATCCTCTAATCATCTTCTAATCCCAGAATCCCCAAAGTCACATGATTTTTTTTGACTGTTCTGTGGTTCACTCTAGTGGTAAGAAGCATTATCATTAACATGTCAACTCTTTACATCCCAGTCAATATACATATCATTACAAATAGGGCAAACGGGGACAGAATGGCCCCAATACCAGAGAGTGAACTGTCGCATGTGATGAGCAAGGGTTTGGCGGGGTCGTAATGGGTCAGTAACCTGGAAGACAAGAACTGCTTCTTTACTCATCGAAAAGCTGTTTCCTGCGGCTGGCCCCAGGCCCATCCATGATTTTTCTTCAGGAAAAGCTGTAAGGGAGCCAACGTGGTCACAAGGTTTGAGAGAAACTCCCAGTAATAATTAACGAAACCAAGCAAAGAGCGAAATTCCGAGACGACTGTCGGCCTGTATGCGGGCTATGGCCACTTGCATCTTCCTCCATCCGGGTTGAAACGCTTTGGGGTATTTACCTCGCACAATCCACCAGATCCCATCCAGAGGATGTGCTGGCAGTGCAGCTGCAGATGGCGCAACCAGCCACGGCCCAACAAATAGGCCCATGGCCCTTTACCACAATGAGCGGGAGGCGCACCAACTGGTGGTCATAAACCACCAAGACCATAATAGTACCCGGGATATCTATCGGTTCTCCTGTATAGGTGGCCAACCTGGCCTGGGTGTCCGCCAGATTGAAGGACTGAATCCCCAGTTTAATGCGGTCAAATGTTCTCTGACCAACCATGGAGTCTGCTCTGCCAGTGCCCAATTCCATATTGAGCAGGTACCCCATTCACCCACACTGCAGTTTTAATGGGGGCCCCTCGGAGGGCTGCCACGCAATTCATCTGCATGCAGTTGTCTTCCTCGTCTGGCTCTTTCAGATGGAAAATATGGGCCTTGGGCTGGCATCTGCCTCTACCAGAACATCTGGACCTTTGGTTCACTCGCAGCCTGCGTTTACGCATGGGCCTGCGATCACAAGCCCCACATTGACCTGACTCCCCATCTACGGACTTCAGAGGAGTCTCCTGTTTTAAAATTTGATCATGGGATGTGGGCGCTGCTGGCAGGGCAGCATTTATTGCCCATCCCCGAGGGCATTTAAGAGTCAGCCAGTGGGTCTGGAGTCACATGTAGGCCAGACCAGTTAAGGACGCCAGATTTCCTTCCCTAAAGGACATTAGTGAACCAGATGGGTTTTTACGATGATCGACAATGGTTTCATGGTGGTCATTAGACTTTTAAAAAATTAATTTAGAGTACCCAATTCATTTTTTCCAATTAAGGGGCAATTTAGTGTGGCCAATCCACCTAGCGTACACGTCTTTGGGTTGTGGGGGTGAAACCCACACAGACATGGTGTCGTGTGAGAGTACCTTTAAGAACTGGGTGTTTATTAAATAGCTGTAGTGGATGTATCTTTAAGAAATGGGTATTTATCGAATAGGTGCAGTGATGTCAGAGTGTGGGTGGAGCTGGGCTGGCTGTCTTTTATTATCGCTTTGAACAAAAGCTGATGTGTGTCTGTGGGTTTTTAGTTTTGTTTTGAGAGCTGGATAGCTGCAGGAAAAGCAAGCAGCTCTTTATGAAATGAAACCTCTTTAAGGATCTCTCTGCAATCTAAAGACTGTCTCCAGATCATTTGGATGATTTCAAAGTGATAACTGCTCTCAGTAGGGAATTTAAACCTGATTTCTGTATTAAAAGGGTCTTTTGGCTTATGGATGTTGCAAGGAAAGATTAAGTGTTTCTTATAGAATATTGTATCTGTGGGGATGATTGGTGTTGATAGTTGTTAAGATGTTTACAGTGGGTTTATAAAGTGTTAACTGGTTTCATAATTAAACATTTTTTTAATTTAAAAGTACTTTAGCTCTCTGTTGCACTGCACCTGTAAAGTAGACCCGTGTGCTCCCCATAACCACAATCTATTAAAAGTTGTGGGTCAGGTGAACTCCATGATACACTTTGGGGTTCTCTAAACCCTGGCCCATAACAATGGCGAGAACGTGCAAATTCCATACTGACAGTGACCCTGGGCTGGGATCGAACCCGGATCGTCAGCACCTTAGACAGCAGTGCTAACCACTCCGCCACCATGCTGCCCGTCATTAGACTATTAATTCCAGATTTTTAAAAAAATTCAAATTCCACCATCTGCCCGGGTCCCCAGAGCCTTATCTTGGGTCACTGGATTGTTATCCAGTGGCAATACCACTACACCACTGCCTCCCTGGGCAGTTTTAGTGCCTGAGCCATTGGGTATGTAAGGCTCCGTATCACTCTGAGCGTATGCATTCCACAGGCAGTTAGCAAGATGACTACCTGGCGGTCTTTCTCCGAGATATTGTCGGTCCAGGAAAAGTAACGCACCCTCTGTGCGTACTGATTCCAGTTTTCACGTCTCCGAAAGGAGGCATAATAAAAGAAAATTTTCAACCTTGTATCCAAGAGGTATGGGGAGGTGACTCAGCAGCATCGATAGCTAACCAGTTTTTGTCTTGCTTGCCAGTTTTGTAAGGGACACATAGAGCTCACACCAAGTAGGTTTAAACAAAAACTTAATTTATCACACAATTACTATTATATACAGCTCCAGCAGTTCCCTACTGGGCCTTCTCTAGTCGACTTTATACAAAGTCCCTTGCCCCCTTATCGAAGAACTTGTATTCTGCAAGATCCATGAGGGTAGTCGATCATCCCTACCCATTGGGACCTGTGCGGGTTATAACACTACACCACACAGTCTGCACTGGCTCAAATCGGTGGCTCACCACCACCTTCTGAAGGGAAATCTGGAATGGTCAATAAAAATTCAGGCCGAGCCAGCCATGTCCATGTCCCGTGAACAATGTAGAGCTGGAGAAGTAAAGTAGAGCTGAACATTATGAGTCCAGTTGTTGAACGTAACACTCTGCGTTTGGATGAACTGACCAAGACATAGGATTTGGATGAGAAATAGAAAAAATGACACCCCGATCTCTCGCTATAACGGGGAGATCCAGCGAGCGGAGCAGCCGTTTTGAAAGGGTACCCCGATCACTAGGTGAACTTGTGGGTCCCCCACACCTTCCACCCATGTGCAATGTCACCCGCCCCTCACACATGGACACTGCCCCACATGGGGCTGTTTAGCACAGGGCTAAATCGGCACGGTTCGATTCCTGTAACAGCCACCCCAAACAGGCACCGGAATGTGGCGACTAGGGGCTTTTCACATTAACTTCATTTGAAGCCTACTCGTGACAATAAGCGATTTTCATTTCATTTTCATTTTCATTTCATCCCCCAAGTGAGGACATCCCGCTGTGAGGTCCCTGGGGCCATCCCCTCTTCAGGCCCCATTACAGAACCCCCTCCATTCCAGGACCCTCACCCATCACCCCCCAACATCCCAGAGGCCCCTAATTATCTGCCGTGCACACCCCACCCTTCAAACCCCCCCCCACCCTTATTTCATGGGCATGGCCCCCTCGGCCCCTGACCCTTGGCAGTGCCAACCTGGCACTCAGACCCCCTTGCACTGCCAGCCTGGCACCCAGGCAGTTCTCTAGACCGCCTGACAGTGCCACTCAGGCACCTTGGCAGTGTCAAAGTGCCCGCATTCTGGGGGGAGGGCTAAGGAGCCATCCTGCAATTATCCTGACCACCCAGGGGTCTCTGATGGCCCAGGGGACTCCGGGTGCTATTCTGCCTGGTGCATGATAGTGTGGACCAGCAGTGATCGGTGCCCGGCTGCAGCCTAAAGAATCGAGGGAGGCTGATAGATCTTGGGCAGGTAGGCCGTAAGTAGGTTTAAGACGAGAATCATTTGGTCCCGCCCGGTTTGGAAGGAGTTCCTACTCCGATGTCTCACGGAACTTGGGTAAATCCCACAAGGTGCAAAGGCTGTTGGGAGGCCCACTGGAGTGCCCTCCTGGGGTTTTCCAGCCACGTGGACAGAGGCAAAACTCGCAAAGTAGTCGATGATGTCACAGACTATCACGTGACTAAACATTTAAAGTGACCATGCACCAACACAACAACCCATATGCATAACATCCCATCCCCCTTCTAAGGTCCAACACAACAAATAACTAGTATTTTTACATAGTCATTGAAGCATAGGTACAAGGGCAGGCATTTACAGTCGTAATACAGTTAATAGAAAAAACAATCTGGTGGGGGTCTATCCCACACTGATTGTCTGCACACTTCAGGGATTTGGTTGTTCTTGACCTGACCAGTGCACTTCTTCAGAAGATGTCTCTACTCTGAAAAGTATTAAGTCTCTTTTGCAGAATGAAGACTAGCAGATTGACAAGGAGTCACCGTCACATTATCTGGTTGGACAGATGGCGTTTCCTCTGGATGTAGTTCTGGCATACACAGTACTGACACATCGATATGTGTAGATAACTGATCTGTGTGTTCTGTCTGCACTAACTCATCTTCAGTTTGTACTGTAAAAGTCATAGGGTGGGTTTAAGCTAATACAGTTGCAGGAACCCTTTTCTCGCTCGTGGTATCACCTGCTCCCCTTGTTTAAACAAGCATCTTCTCCAATTATCTTTTCTTCTCCGGATCTGCGACTGCTGATTGCATTCTACTATCTCGGAAATCTCTTGCGGTAAAGTGGATGAAATGTAGTTCTCAGCTTCCTCTTCTGTCGCAGCAAAGCTGGGGAACACCTGAGCAGTCGCATGTGTGGTGTTACAATACGTTGTCAAGAAACCGTTTAAGCGGCTATGTTATGAACATCGGTCCTTGGAGGTTGTTGGTGCATGCTTCAAGGACCGGACAAACCTTCCGGCTAAACCATTCATGGACGGCTGATGAGGTGCTGATTTTCTGTGTTGGATGCTGCTCATCTTCAAATAGTCCGGAGCCATGAGCTATGGACTGTTGTCACTCACGACCTCCTCTGGTTTCCCTAATCTGGTGACAATCTCATTGAGCGTTTTGATGGTTTGTTCTGCGGCCGTTGGCTTCATCAGGACCAACTCAGGCAACTTGGAATGTGTGTCTACAAGAACCATGAACATGGTCTCTCATATGGACCAGCAAAGTCAATGTGTAGACGTAGCCAAGGCAATTTAGGCCACTCCCATGGATGCAATGAAGACATGTGTTCCTTATGACTGGCACAGTCCTGCTTTTTCCTCGATCTGGGCATCAATTCCTGGTCATCCAAAGGGGCTCAGTGTGAGTTCCTTCATTCGCACTGTGCCTGTGTGTCCTTCGTGTAATTCTTCCACACTTTGTCACAGGTTTGGACAAATTATTACCCTCATTCCCACAACGGGCATCCGCCCTGTGCTGTCAACTCGAGCTTTCTGGAAATATATGGCTTTAATACAGCATGCGTTTCCACTATCCCTCCCTTTTAATATCATTTCCACAACCTTCACCATCACGGGATAAGTTCTGGTATCTCGTTGGACTTGAGCTACAGTCACTGGAACTTGTTCTGTCTGTGCACAATGGAAGATATTTTCACTACTGGGTGGTATCTGACCAGTGAGCAAAGGCAAACGTGACAATGCATCAGCACCAGCATGGCTCACTGATTGATGGTAGAAATGTGCAGATAATATTAAAGACCATCGTTGGAGTCCACTTGCTGCCAATCACTGAATATATTTTTGTGGCCCGAAATTGCTGTAATAAAGGCCTGAGGTCCGTCAACAATGTGAAGTGACGACCTTAGAAATATTGGTGAAATTTTGTCACACCAAAAATAATACTCAATGCCTCCTTCTCTAACTAAGCTTAATTTGATTCAGCGCTTGTTAAGGTACTGAGAAAGTGTGGTACCCCCTCAGTACGGACCCTCTGACAGTGCAGCACTCCCTCAGTATTGACCCTCTGACAGTGCGGCACTCCCTCAGTACTGACCCTCTGACAGTGCGGCACTCCCTCAGCACTGACCCTCTGACAGTGCGGCACTCCCTCAGTATTGACCCTCTGACAGTGCAGCACTCCCTCAGTACTGACCCTCTGACAGTGCAGCACTCCCTCAGAACTGACCCTCTGACAGTGCGGCACTCCCTCAGTACTGACCCTCTGACAGTGCGGCACTCCCTCAGTACTGACCCTCTGACAGTGCGGCACTCCCCCAGTACTGACCCTCTGACAGTGCAGCACTCCCTCAGTACTGACCCTCAGACAGTGCAGCACTCCCCCAGTACTGACCCTCCGTCAGTGCAGCACTCCCTCAGTACTGACCCTCTGACAGTGCAGCACTCCTTCAGTACTGACACTGTGACAGCGCAGCACTCCCTCAGTACTGACCCTCTGACAGTGCTGCACTTCCTCAGTACTGACCCTCTCACAGTGCAGCACTCCCTCAGTACTGATCCTCTGGCAGCGCAGCACTCCCTCAGTACTGACCCTCTGACAGTGCGGCACACCCTCAGTACTGACCCTCTCACAGTGCAGCACTCCCACAGTACTGACCCTCTGGCAGTGCAGCACTGTCTCAGTACTGATCCTCTGACAGTACAGCACTCCCTCAGTACTAACCCTCTGGCAGTGCAGCACTGTCTCAGTACTGACCCTCTGACAGTGCGGCACTCTCTCAGTATTGACCCTCTGACAGTGCAGCACTCCCTCAGTACTGACCCTCTGACAGTGCGGCACTCCCTCAGTACTGACCCTCTGACAGTGCGGCACACCCTCAGTACTGACCCTCTGACACTGCAGCACTCCCTCAGTACTGACCCTCTGATAGTGCTGCACTCCCTCAGTACTGACCCTCTCACAGTGCGGCACTCCCGCAGTGCTGACCCTCTGGCAGTGCAGCGCTGTCTCAGTACTGACCATCTGACAGTGCAGCATTCCCTCAGTACTGGCCCTCTGACAGTGCGGCGCTCCCTCAGTACTGACCCTCTGACAGTGCAGCACTCCCTCAGTACTGACCCTCTGACAGTGCAGCACTCCCTCAGTACTGACCCTCTGACAGTGCGGCACTCCCTCAGTACTGGCCCTCTGACAGTGCAGCACTCCCTCAGTACTGACCCTCTGACAGTGCGGCACTCCCTCAGTACTGGCCCTCTGACAGTGCGGCACTCCCTCAGTACTGACCCTCTGACAGTGCGGCACTCCCTCAGTACTGACCCTCTGACAGTGCAGCACTCCCTCAGTACTGACCCTCTGGCAGTGCAGCGCCGTCTCAGTACTGACCCTCTGGCAGTGCAGCGCCGTCTCAGTACTGACCCTCTGGCAGTGCAGCGCCGTCTCAGTATTCCACCACAACATGTTTTCAGTTCCTGAATTGTGATTTGAATTGATTTCCTCCTGTTTTAAACTGAGATAATGATATCCATGCTGGCACTGTTTATTGAGGAGTCATGATTTTAGGATATTGTCTGTCAGCAAGGTTTGTGTGATTTTGTGCGAGATTGCAGCGCATGTCAGTGTGAGATGTGAATTTACGTACAGTATTTTGACTGGATGAATTTGTTCCATGTAACGGTGAGACAGTGGCAGAGTGGTTAGCGCGGCTGCGTCACGCCACCAAGATCCCAGATTCGATCCTCGCCCTGGGTCACTGTCCGTGTGGAGTTTGCACATTCTCCCTGTGTCTGAGTGCGTCTCACCCCCACTACCCAAAGATGTGCAGCGTAGGTGGATTGGCCACACTAAATTGCCCCTTATTTGGAAAAGAAGAAAAAATGATTTACAGAATTTGTTTATCACAGGGCACTAGCCTCATTATATTTGTGTTATTTTGCCTTCTTACAGTTTCATCCATCACTGGATCTGTGTTTCTGGCTGTACCTGCTGCTCACCGTGGATCTTTCCCAGTCTTCAAATCTGTGTCTCTCGCTGCTTCTCCCTATCTGTGTTGCATACTTTCTGCCGTTCTTTCAGTCTCCCTGACATTCCCCTCCAGGTTTACATCTCCCAGTTCTCTCTCTCCCAGTGCTCCTTTTCCTAACGCTCCCTCTCGCAACACTCCCTCCCCGGTCCCCGATGCTCCCAGACTCATTGTTTTCCACTCAAGTTTCTCGGGCTAGAGACAATGATTTGTCTGTCAGACAGATGTCTTTATTTTAACTGCTAGTCCAGGCTGCAATTTTGACTTTACCTCTGTCTCTCTCCCAATAAATTAAGATTTGAAGCTCAGGGTCATGTTCACCCAAACGCTTTGACAGAACCCAGACACGGACACAAGGGAAAATCGCACAGTAAGATCTGAACGAACAAAGGGAATGTAACAAACTGCATGTCGTGAGCTTCTCTAATGGACATGCGTACCATCTGCCACAGGGCAACAGCTTGCCAGTAAAATCATTTTTAAAATACATCTGGGAATGGAACAATATTTTCCTACTGTGCTTATGACTTTCTCTCAACTTACAACACAGAAACGCCCAGAAACTTCTAAATAGAACATAGAACAGTACAGCACAGAACAGGCCCTTCATGTTGTGCTGAGCAATGATCACCCTACTCAAACCCACGTATCCACCCTATACCCGTAACCCAACAACCCCCACCCCCTTTTTCCTTACTTTTTTTAGGACACTACAGGCAATTTACCGTGGCCAATCCACCTAACCCGCACATCTTTGGACTGTGGGAGGAAACCGGATCACCCGGAGGAAACCCACGCACACACGGGGAGGATGTGCAGACTCCGCACAGACAGTGACCCAGCCGGGAACCGAACCTGGGACCTTGGAGCTGTGAAACATTTATGCTAACCACCATGCTACCGTGCTGCCTGATATTTGCAAAACAAATGGCAGGACCTTCAGGTCCCACCAAAGGCGATGCCCCCTACAATGGGTTCCATGGCAACGAGACAGGCAAACCACACAAAATGCCTCAGTGGGACCATAAGGTCCTCCCAGGGGCCAATGGTGAGATGCCTCCATTGCCAGAAAGGTAAAATCTCACCCAATGCCTTGTACATGATTCAAACACCCTATAAATCATATAAAATAAAAACAGAACACTGCACATGGTGGAAAGCTGAAATAAAACCAGAAATACTCAGCCAGCCTGGCAGCGTCTTTGGGGAAAGGACAGCATGGTGGCATAGTTGTCAGCATTGCTGCCTCAACGCCAGGGACCCGGGTCCAAATCCAAATGTCGACGTCTGAAAGAGTTTGCACATTCTCACGTGTCTGCTTGGGTTTTCTCCGGGTGCTCCGGTTTCCTCCCACAGTCCAAAGATGTGCAGGTTAGGTGGATTGGCCGTGCTAAATTGCCCTTAGTGTCCAAAGGTTTGTTAGGGTTATGGGGTTATAGGGATAGGGTGGGGAAGTGGGCCTAGGTAGGGTGCTCCTTTAGAGGGTTGGTGCAGACCCAGTGGGCTCAATGGCCTCCTTCTGCACTGTAGGGATTCTATGAAACAGTTAACAGGGGCTGTTTAGCACAGGGCTAAATCGCTGGCTTTGAAAGCAGACCAAGGCAGGCCAGCAGCACGGTTCGATTCCCGTAACAGCCTCCCCGAACAGGCGCCGGAATGTGGCGACTAGGGGCTTTTCACAGTAACTTCATTTGAAGCCTACTCGTGACAATAAGCCATTTTCATTTCATTAATTTCATTTCAATTTGAGTCAAATATGATTTTTCTTCAAAACTGATATTCCTGGTATCGTGCATGCATGCAGCCTTTCTCCATTTATCTTTGGTCCAGGACATGTAGTTTTCTGTACATGAATCTCTGAGGGCGAGGGGGTCCCTGAGGACAAGGGAGGTCACTGAGGGCGAGGGGATTCCTGAGGACAAGGGAGGTCACTGAGGGCGAGGGGATTCCTGAGGACAAGGGAGGTCACTGAGGGCGAGGGGATTCCTGAGGACAAGGGAGGTCACTGAGGGTGAGGGGGTCCCTGAGGACAAGGGAGGTATCTGATGTTATGTAATAAGAACATAAGAACATAAGAACTAGGAGCAGGAGAAGGCCATCTGGCCCCTTGAGCCTGCTCCATCATTCAATGAGATCATGGCTGATCTTTTGTGGACTCAGCTCCACTTTCCGGCCCGAACACCATAACCCTTAATCCCTTTATTCTTCAAAAAACTATCTATCTTTATTTTTAAAACATTTAATGAAGGAGCCTCTACTGCTTCACTGTGCAAGGAATTCCATAGATTCACAACCCTTTGGGTGAAGAAGTTCCTCCTAAACTCAGTCCTAAATCTACTTCCACTTATTGCGAGGCTATGCCCCCTAGTTCTGCTTTCACCCGCCAGTGGAAACAACCTCCCGGCATCTATCCTATCTATTCCCTTCATAATTTTAAATGTTTCTATAAGATCCCCTCTCATCCTTCTAAATTCCAACGAATACAGTCCCAGTCTACTGAACCTCTCCTCGTAATCCAACCCCTTCAGCTCTGGGATTAATCTAGTAAATCTCCTCTGCACACCCTCCAGTGCCAGTACGTCCTTTCTCAAGTAAGGAGACCAAAACTGAACACAATACTCCAGGAGTGGCCTCACTAACACCTTATACAATTGCAGCATAACCTCCCTAGTCTTAAACTCCATCCCTCTAGCAATGAAGGACAAAATTCCATTTGCCTTCTCAATCACCTGTTGCACCTGGAAACCAACTTTTTGCGACTCATGCACTAGCACGCCCAAGTCTCTCTGCACAGCAGCATGTTTTAATATTTTATAATTAAAATAATAATCCCGTTTGCTGTTATTCCTACCAAAATGGATAACCTCACATTTGTCAATATTGTATTCCATCTGCCAGACCCTAGCCCATTCACTTAACCTATCCAGATCCCTCTGCAGACTTCCAGTATCCTCTGCACTTTTTGCTTTACCACTCATCTGAGTGTCATCTGCAAAGTTGGACATATTGCCCTTGGTCCCCAACTCCAAATCATCTATGTAAATTGTTAACTGGGTTAAGAGACATTCCAATTAGTTGTCTCATTTATGTTAACTATCCAATAATTGACACTGATATGTAAAGAGGCTTCAGGTGGCCTTTGTGTCAGGTGATGCGAAGATATAGTTTTGTGCAGAGTCTGTTAAAGTGAAATAAAGGTGTTTGTAAAAGGAGCAGTGCCTTTGACTCTATACAATTGCAGCTAAACGACTCACAAATGGCAGCAGAGGATGGTTGGGGTCTATAGTCCCTATCAATTAGTGTTTGGTAGAAATCCTAAAATTCTGTCTATTTTAGATGACCAGCCTCCAGCTTGGGAAGGGACTACAATTAGCTCTGTCTTTGCTGAGCAGTTGAATGCATTACATAGCAGTAGAAAAGCTTTTTTGGAAGCAGAAGTCTCTGAAAGAATTCACAGAGCTTTAATACATAATGTATGGCCATCAGATATTGTTTTTCAGCAAGGAGTCATAGTATACTATGAGAGAGACAATTTTAATGAATGGAAAGGCTCAGGGAAGATCATAGGCATTGATGGCAAAACAATTATTTTGCAACATGGCAACCAAACTGTTGGGGTACATTCATCAAGTATAATGGGTACAGATTACAAATTTTCTAATTTAGACAGAGCAGACAGATATGATGAGGAACCAGAATCATCTGGTACGCACGTGTTACAGAACTATGAGGACCAGTTAACTGATATAGACAGGGTTCCTGTAGAGGAACACAACACGACTGATGAATTAGAACAGGCCATTTGTTCAAAAGGACAACTGCCAAAAGTTGGTACAAAAGTGACATACTTGCCTGAAGGGTCTAGTCAATGGAAGGATGCAACTGTTATTAGTGGAGCAGGGAAGGCCACTGGAAAGCATGAACATTGGTTGAATGTACAGCATTCAGGGGAAGGAGTCAAGACAATGGATTGGAAACACGAAGTTCAAAAATGGAGCACACAGACACGCAGTGCCAGTTCAGATAGTACATCTGATAGTGAACAGGTCCACAGGAAAAGACCGAGAACTATTGAAAGGACATCCCACAGCAGAAGGGAAAGATCAAGCATTAGCAGTACAGAACGAGATACCAGGTGGGAGAGGGGACATAGTTTATCAAGATCTCAGAACATGAGTAAGACTACAAATACTAATAGGAGTAGAAGCCCACATGCACGTGAGATTTTGGTGGCTTCCAATAAATTAGATGAGAAAGTTATCAAAGATGCCAAACAGCAAGAACTGCATAGTTGGAGTGAGTTTGGGGCATACACGGAGGTACCGGAAATCCATCCATAGATGGATTTGCGGAAAAGGATCTTCCGGATGGAACTTATAAGGCAAAGGCCAGGCTTGTGGCAAGGGGATTCGAAGAAAACTTAGAAGATCAGGATTTAAGGGTAGATTCACCTACGGCAGGAAAGGTTATTTTAAAGATCATCTTGGCTCTATTAGCCACAAAGGCGTGGGAATGCAAATCTATAGATATAAAGCTGCCTTTTTGCAGGGCATCAGCTCCAGAGAGACATTTTTCTCCTCCTAAAGAAGCAGCTAACACTGAAGGGGTACTCTGGAAGTTGAACAAATGTGTATATGGATTGAATGATGCGTCTAGAGTCTGGTACGTTTCAGTAAGGTCAGTTTTGTTAAAGTTAGGCTCTTGCCATTTGAAAGCAGATCCGGCAATATTTTACTGGCACTATAAAGGAAATCTTGCTGGCATCTTCATGATGCATGTCAATGATTTTTTGTGGGGTGGGGCTAGTGATTTCAAAGCTATTGTAATCTCTGGTTTGAGGAAAGAATTCACGGTTGGAAGTCAGGCTTCCGGTGCATTTAAATATATTGGACTGGAAATCGGACAGACTAAGTTAGGAGCAACTTTACATCAGTAATCTTATTTGGAAAGCATCAGCCCAATAGCAATTAGTCATGGCCGGGTTTCACAAAAAGACACAATGGTTTCGAAGATGGAAAAAGAGCAACTGCGAAGTTTAATTGGGCAACTGAATTGGTTAGGTAGACAGACTAGACCGGACGTTAGTTTTGATGTCTTAGAGTTGAGTACAAAAATAAATGATCCCAAAGTGGAAGACATAATAAGAGCAAATAAAACGTTGGTCAAACTAAAAATGCAGGAATGTGTTTTGAGGTTCCTGGTTTTAGGTGACCTTAGGCACTTGAAACTCATAGTTTATGTGATGCATCCTATGCAAATTTATGTGATGGGATTTCAAGAGCAGGAGGTTTTATAATTTTCCTTTTGGGAAATAATGGTAAATATTGCCCTCTTGTGTGTGAACCAAAGAAAATAAGGAGAGTGGTCAAAAGCACTTTGGCTGCTGAGACATTAAGCCTTGTAGAGGCGGTGGATATGGCCATTTATATATCTCAAATATTGACAGAAATGTTGGGATTAGGGGATTTGGGTAATATACCTATTGAATGTCACATTGACAATAAACACCTGTGGGAAAATGTGCACTCTACAAAAAGTGTCAACGCAAAAAGGTTACGGATAGACATTGCAAGTTTGAAGCAGTTGTTGGACAGAGGGGAAATAACAAAAATTAAATGAATCAACAGTAGCTATCAATTGTCATACTGTTTTACAAAAAGAGGGGATAGCTCACAAACTTTTGGATATTGTTAATGAAGGATGCCTGTTCCTGCCAATTTTTTTTTCTTCCCAAAAAAATGGAAAAAAAAAGAAGGGGTGAAATTGCGTATATGTTTTTGATTTTCTTGTAATTTTGTTTTCACCTAATTATTTTCTTTTCTCCAAGGAAGGGGATACTGTTCAATAATGGGTTAAGAGACATTCCAATTAGTTGTCTCATTTCAGTTAAGTATCCAATAATTGACACTGACATGTAAAGGGGCTTCAGGTGGCCTCTGTGTCAGGTGATGCAAAGATATAGTTTTGTGCCGAGTCTGTTAAAGTGGAATAAAGGTGGTTGTAAAAGGAGCTGTACCTTTGACTCTTTATACAACAGCAGCTAAATGTCTAACATCTGAGGGCGAGGGGGTTCCTGAGGACAAGGGAGGTATTTGAGAGGGAGGGGTCCCTGAGGACAAGGGAGATCTCTGAGGGCGAAGGGTCTCTGAGGGCAAGGGAGGTCTCTGAGGGCGAGGGGGTCCGTGAGAGGAATGTACACCTTAGCCTGAACTTGGTTTTGGTGCTGAAATGCGATTGGCTTAAAACTACTTTCTTTAAATTTATATCTTTAGATTGCTGGCTTTGGCTGCAACATTGTATTACAGCAGAACCTCCGAAACATATGAATGAATTAGTAAAAATTGAGAGTAAGGTTCCTCACAAAGTCTCCTATTTATTCAGCAGAGCTTTCATAGAATTTACAGTGCAGATCGAGGCCATTCGGCCCATTGCATCTGCATCGGCCCTTGGAAAGAGCACCCTTCTAAAGCCCACTCCTCCACTTTATCCCCGTAATCCCACCTAACCTTTTTTGGATACTAAGGGCAGTTTAGCATAGCCAATCCACCTAAACTGCACATCCTTGGACTGTGGGAGGAAACCAGAACATCCAGAGGAAACCCACGCAGACACCAGGAGAATGTGCAGACTCTGCACAGTCACCCAAGCCGGGACCCTGGAAATGTGAAGCAACAGCGCCAATGACTGTACGACCGTTCGGAAGCTTTCAAAGGGTAATCGGACTGTTATTTGAATAAGCGGAATGTGCAGGATTACGGGCAGGAGGTGGGAGATTGGAACTAAATGAACTGCTTATTCGGAGAGCTGTTGCACACACAGTGCGCTGAATGGCCTCTTTCTGCAGTACAACAATTCTGTGATTCCAAATTGCAGACTTTGGTGAGGTTTTGCAGAAATCTCAGAACACTGATGTAATGCACTCACCACAGAGAATTAGATTTGGTGTAAGAACAGGGAAGAAAATTTCAGGGCAAAACAAATACAAGCAGCAAATTTTAGCAAAAGGAAAATAACGTTGTCCAGATTAAGTGAAGTAGAATTAACCAATAGAAATTCAGATCAGTGTTGTGAGATACTTAAATACAAGATTAAAATGGTACAATCAATATATTCAATAAGAAGGGAGGCAGTGTGTCAAAACGGGGGATGAATGAGATTAAATAAAATATGAAGCTAAATAAGTATTTGGATTTTCTATGGCTGATTAAAAAATAGCCAGGACAAATAGAAATACGCAAAAACAAAATTAGAAAAACTAAGAAATCATAACAGAAGGATTAGTAAAGCTGAGAAAGGCATAACTAATGCTTCCAATCAGCAAACTAGTCGTAAAAACGATAGTTAGAGCAGTGGTAGAGCCACTAAAAATGTAAACCTCAAGTTTCTGATAAAGAGTGAGAGATGAGGATTGTACATCACTGAGGTGATGAGCATTAGAATTGTCAAACCACCAGAGGTAGTAATAGGGAATTGAATGAAGGAAATCTGGCTTGAGGGAGGATTTGGGGACGGAAAGGAAATGGGGCTTTATTGGGACTGTGTTGAGATCTGTTCTTATATATTGGGTATAGAAATGATCTGGGTTCTGCAATTGAAGGAATGATTGAAATTCACTGAGGACACTCCAGTTTGAGGCAAAGTTGTGATGAAGATTGACAGGCTGGAGGCAATGCGGTGAGTGATCACAGTTTTGTGTAAAGAATTGAAAGTATGATGTTTGTAATTGAGAATAAGGAGAGAAAATAGAAAGATTCTAAATGGGAAGAGAGGTAGGGGGCACTTCAAGTAGGTGAAATAATTAAAAGGCAAATGGAATACTTGGTTTTGCATCTTGAAGCACTGAATACAAAAGCAGCAGGGTCGTGTTCTAGCTTGGGTTGTGGTAATATTGGCTACGCTTACTCAGAGATCTCCAAGGCGGCCTTCAGGACGCGCGACAACGCAGAATCGCTGAGCAGAAACTTACAGCCAAGTTCCGCACACATGAGTACGGCCTCAACCGGGATCTTGGATTCATGTCACATTATATTCACCCCTCACCATCTGGCCTGGGCTTGCGAAATCCTACCAACTGTCCTGGCTTGAGATAATTCACACCTCTTTAACCTGTGATTATCCCTCTCTCCAGTTGCTCCGTCTGGACCTGTGAAGACTTAATTACCTGCAAAGACTCGCATTCAAAGTATTGTCTTACATCTTTGATTCTGTCTATCTATATCTCTATATGTTTCTGGAACCTACCTCTTTATTCACCTGAGGAAGGAGCAGGCTCCGAAAGCTAGTGATTCAAAACAAGCATGTTGGACTTCAATCTGGTGTTGTAAGACTTCTTACTGTGCTCACCCCAGTCCAACCCCGGCATCTCCACATCATAGAAAAAGAATGCCAGAGGTGCAGTCCAGATGACTGGAAGAACTCTGGGAGAGCAGTCATAATTACAAAGAGAGACATGAACTTTCGGCTGTATTTGTACTGGAGTTAAGTAGATGCCACATGGAGGTTATGAAGAGATCTGACTGGATAAATAGTGATGGAATATCCCTACTAAATACTGAGATGCTATGCAAAGTTTCACATTTAAGATGGTCACAAAAAGAATTAAGTAGGAAAAAATGTTTAATCCATCAACAGAGTTAGGTTATAATGAGGTTATAATAAGGATAGGTTATAACAGAGTTAGGTTATAATGAGGTTATAATAAGATAGGTTATAACAGAGTTAGGTTATAATGAGGTTATAATAAGGATAGGTTATAACAGAGTTAGGTTATAATGAGGTTATAATAAGGATAGGTTATAACAGAGTTAGGTTATAATGTGGAATTCTCTCCACTTTTGACACAAATTGGAGAAAAAAAATCAGAGAAACTGCTCAAAACAGGAATGTTGAAAATCCTGGGGCCAAGGTTGAGTAGGATATTATTATAGAGAATCTGGTGAACTGGTGCGACAACAATAACCTCTCCCTCAATGTCAACAAAACAAAGGAGATTGTCATCGACTTCAGGAAGCGTTGTGGAGAACAAGCCCCTGTCTACATCAATGGGAATGAAGTAGAAAGGGTCGAGAGCTTCAAGTTTTTAGGTGTCCAGATCACCAAAAACCTGTCCTGGTCCCCCCATGCCGACACTATAGTTAAGAAAGCCCAGCAACGACTCTACTTTCTCAAAAGACTAAGGAAATTTGGCATGTCAGTTACGACACTCACCAACTTTTACAGATGCATTCTTTCTGGTTGTATCACAGCTTGGCATGGAGCCTGCTCTGCCCAAGACCGCAGGAAACTACAAAAGATCGTGAATGTAGCCCAGTCCATCACGCAAACCAGCCTCCCATCCATCGACTCTGTCTACAATTCCTGCTGCCTTAGAAAGGCAGCCAGCATAATTAAGGACCCCACGCACCCCGGACATACTCTCTTCCACCTTCTTCCATCAGGAAAAACACACCAAAGTTTGAGGTCACATACCAACCGACTCAAGAACAGTTTCTTCCCTACTGCCATCAGACTTTTGAATGGACCTACCTTGTATTAAGTTAATCTTTTCTCTACACCCCTTGCTATAACTGTAACATTATATTCTGCAGTCTCTCCTTCCTTCCCTATGTACGGTATGCATTGTTTGTACAGCATGCAAAAAACAATACTTTTCACTGTATACTAATACATGTGACAATAATAAATCAAATCAAAGCTGTGTGGAGTGATGTGGAGAGCGAGATCAGACTGGGTGGAATACATATGGAGAGAGGGGAAGAGTAGGATTAGACTGGAAATGCATTGACCTATTTATGTAAATAGCTGGTTTTGGTGAAATCCTGGCTGCCTCAGCAGTAAGAGATTAATCTATTTATTTTCTCATTCAATCATCCATTTATATAATTGATACTATCTGAAAATTAATAGTCATCATTTCAAACGCTTTTTATACCTAATTGGTCCATTTTAATAACAATTGGCTTCTCAGCTGTAATTTCATTATCCAGTAAGTGTTTTCTAACTCGAAGAAATAAAGATCTAGATTTGTGACTTTCTCACATGTTTCTCTGCCATTGTGTCAAGAAAATTTCCCGTGCTCCCAAAATCCAGCACAGTCCATCGGAATCAAGGGTGATGGGCGGGTGTGGGGGGGGGGGGGGGGGGGGGGGGGGGGGTAGTGAGTCAAGGGGTTGGGAGAGAGTTGGGGGAATGGGAGATGGGGAGAGGGTGAAGGCAGAGATAGGAAAAATGGGATGGAGTAAGGGATGAGAGCCAGAGAGGGAAGGGTAATCGGAAGGAACAGATGGACTTGGTGACAAGGGGTGGGTAGAGTGAATAAAGGAATGAGGTGAATCATCAGAAACCTCTGTGCTAACCCCTGTGCAATAACAGATGGTCCATTTTGCCTTTGGCAGGCCCCAGTGTCGGATCCCGACCTGTGCATATTAGGGTCAAATGTTCCTGAAACTGAGGATTGTGACTGTTAGAATTTATCAAAGAGAGAAAGGCACACTGTTTGAGGTGATGCTCATATTTATTAAGGGCGACACAATGGCTCAGTGGTTGGCACTGCTGCCTAACAGCACCAGGGATCCGGGTTTAATTCCAGCCTTGGGTCACTGTCTGTGTGGAGTTTGCACTTTCTCCCCGTGTCTGCGTGGGTTTCCTCCGGGTGCTCCGGTTTCCTCCCACAATCCAAAGATGTGCAGGTTATGTGGGGTCACGGGGAAAGGGCGGGGGAGTGCGCCTAGGTGGATTGTTCTTTCAGAGGGTCAGTGCAGTCTTGATGGGCCGAATGGCCCCCTTCTGCACTGTAAGAATTCTATGGTTCTAATTGAAGCAACAGGTCCTAAAAGTGCCCGAATATCTCTGGCTGTACAACTGTTTTACCCGGAGTTCATTGAAGCATTTCATTCAGTTAATCTACCCCAGGTAATAGAAAGAGATGTAATTGTGATAGAATCAGGTTATAATTCTCCAATGATTGTCCCTATCGCACAAAGTAACAACCCAAATTACTGATTAGCCTGCAGGGGATAGAATGTAAAACCAAATTCCTCATCCTGTATTGCAGACTTGTGTTCTGGGTGTCAGTTATATGAATGTGAGGAAAACAACTCCCAGTAATCACATCTAGCTGTGTGACATATTATTTAACATATGTCTGAAGCAGACCCACACATCCCATTACACTGTCGCTGAACAACTTGATACATTCCATTATGAAGAATCAACAGCTTCTACACTGTCCCATCAAACACTCCCAGGTCAGGTACAGCACGGGGTTAGATACAGAGTAAAGCTCCCTCTGCACTGTCCCCATCAAACACTCCCAGGACAGGTACAGCACGGGGTTAGATACAGAGTAAAGCTCCCTCTGCACTGTCCCCATCAAACACTCCCAGGACAGGTACAGCACGGGGTTAGATACAGAGTAAAGCTCCCTCTGCACTGTCCCCACCAAACATTCCCAGGACAGGTACAGCACGGGGTTAGATACAGAGTAAAGCTCCCTCTGCACTGTCCCCATCAAACACTCCCAGGACAGGTACAGCACGGGGTTAGATACAGAGTAAAGCTCCCTCTACACTGTCCCCATCAAACACTCCCAGGACAGGTACAGCACAGGGTTAGATACCAAATAAAACTCCCTCTGTACCAGTGATGGACTTGTGGGACTGTGCACTCACCTTCATTTCTGGGGCCTCCCAATTACATCTCACCCCTCCCCTCAATTACATCATGCTTCTCCTGACCCCACCCACCCTCGCCCACAGAAAGCAAAGGCACACACCACAAAAATACACAAATTGTTCACTGCTCAACTGATATTGTACTTTTTAGCTTTTAAAACACGGCAGTATGAATAATTTGCTGAATTGAAATCCGAGCTTACCTCTGTGCCATGATGCTAAAGATGAACAATGTTTCCATGTGTGCGTCTTAGGCGAGCAAACACGGAAATGGCTGATGAGCAACGAGATGGACAAATAGGCTGATGAGAACACTGTAGCACAGGGCTATGCAGGACAGAATGAGCCAGTCCAGCGAAGGAGCAAGTACTCCAATCAACAAGATGCAGATTCAGTATATTTCAGGGTCTCATTCATGTCTCAGAAATTAACTTCCTTACTTCCTCTCACAAAATCAAAGACATTATTGTCGTAAATTCACGTGAGTGCAGATCCAGTCTCAGTGGCTCAGTCTGCACGATTCTGTTCTTTGTCCTGAAGAGACTTTCTAAAGGCCAGTCTTGAGAGCGATGCTGGTTAAAATTATCAGTATCAGGGGCAGCAGGGTAGCATGGTGGTTAGCATAAATGCTTCACAGCTCCAGGGTCCCAGGTTCGATTCCCGGCTGGGTCACTGTCTGTGTAGAGTCTGCACGTCCTCCCCCTGTGTGCGTGGGTTTCCTCCGGGTGCTCCGGTTTCCTCCCACAGTCCAAAGATGTGCGGGTTAGGTGGATTGGCCATGCTAAATTGCCCGTAGAGTCCTAATAAAAGTAAGGTTAAGGGGGGGTTACGGGTATAGGGTGGATACGTGGGTTTGAGTAGGGTGATCATGGCTCGGCACAACATTGAGGGCCGAAGGGCCTGTTCTGTGCTGTACTGTTCTATGTTCTATGTTCTATGTGACCAACTGCAGCCTTTATATCAGACCAGCAATGGTCCAGTTTGAAAAACAGAAATTAAACTAGGGAATATGGAAGATGGACAAATTTTTAAGGTTTTACTTTTTAAGTTCCAACATTGACTCAGAGTATTTGGTGTCACTCAGTAATTAAACCATTGGGTGAGTATGGCACTGAGCATATTCCTGTCTACACACCAAATCCTTTTATAGACAAAGGTCACTGGACAGTCAGCAAGAGCAGGAACCCTGGCTGATTTCACACCCACCCCAGCAACCCTCTCGAACCCAATGATCACTGAACAAGAACCCAATCCTGAATCACTTTTTCTGTCAGATTCAATAATCCACAGGGCAAATTCCACACATCTCACAAGCTCTGTCACAAGTTCATTAGCATTTCAAATGCAATAGAATCCCATATTTTATCACAGCCAAACTCTCCTCAAGTATTCCTTATTAAAAAGTGAAAGGTTGGTTAGTTTTGATTAAAGTATCTGATCACCTCATTTCAGTGAATGAAATAATTAAATCTTGTAGAATAATTGGGAACTTTAAAGGACAAATTTGTATTTAACTCAAATTTTGTCAGTTTAATTAACTTCATTTTAACAATGATTGCTGTGTGAAGCTGTGATCTTCTTGTCCTGCTCCTCGTTCTGCTCCATGATTCTAATGAGCTGTGACCTGACTCAGTGCTAAAATGACTCTTAATGGGGCAGTTTTTAGGAGAGTGGGGTGTTTGAGAGAGTTGGGAGTGGGTGTGGGATACTCGCCGTGTATCATGAGACATTGTTCTCAGATAGGACTCTGACTAATTGTGTCTTGCAAAGTTTGCTCACATTTATCACTGACGCATTGATTCTAATTGTTTTGCTGGATTCCCTTCCTCTCTCTGACCTTGTTCTTTCCTAACTCTGTTACCTCCTCCAGTCTCTCCACTCTATCCCAAACTCTCCGTTCTTCCATTCAAACCTTCTCCTTTTGTCCAACATTCGATGGTCATGCTCATAACTACTGACCCCTTCCTCTGGAATCCCTCCCATTACAGTCCTCATTTGATGTGGAGATGCCGTTGTTAGACTGGGGTGAGCACAGTAAGAAGTCTTACAACACCATGTTAAAGTCCAACAGGTTTATTTCAATTCACTAGCTTTCAGAGCACTGCTCCTTCCTCAGGTAAATCTGAATCCTTCACCTGAGGAAGGAGCAGTGACCAAAAGCTAGTGATTGGAAACAAACCTGTTGAACTTTAACCTGGTGTTGTCAGACTTCTTACAGTCCTCATTTGCTTTAAGAGCTTCTTTAAGGGCAGCTCGGTGGCGCAGTGGTTAGCACTGCTGTCTCACAGCGCCGAGGACCTGGGTTTGATCCCGGCCCCAGGTCATTGTCCGTGTGGAGTTTGTATGTTCTCCCCGTGTCTGTGTGGGTCTCACCCCCCACAACCCAAAGATGTGAGCTAGGTTCTAACCAGAGAGTGGTTAGGGTGTGGAATGGACTGCCTGCTGTTATAGTGGAGTCAGACACTTTAGGAACTTTCAACGGTTATTGGATAGGCACATGGAGCACACCAGAATGACAGGGAGTGGGATAGCTTGATCTTGGTTTCGGACAATACTCGGCACAACATTGAGGGCCGAAGGGCCTGTTCTGTGCTGTACTGTTCTATGTTCTATGTGCAGGGTAGGTGGATTGGCCTCGCTAAATTGCCCCTTAATGGGAAAAAATAAATAATTGGGCACTCTAAGTATATTTTTAAAAGAACCTCGTTAAACCCTTCTCCTTGAATAAATGCAACGCACACCTGCCCGTGCTCCCCACTTCAATGACCGCCTTCTTTGGCTCAACATCCATTTTGTTGTTTGATTATAACTTTACTAAGCACTGTGAGCTGTTTTTCTGTTATAGGTGCTATATGACTTCAATTGTTGTTGATTTGCAACAATTTCATTCAGAATTGAGGAATACATTGAAGTAAATATAATTCTGGAATGTTTAATGTAAGATGTCAACATTTATTACAGTAAATGATTTTATCATCTGCCATCTGGTAGCAGCCTGCAACACGTACACACCCCCAGATTATAATCACTTTGGAATTTTCAGATTAGCTTTGATTCTATCTAATGCAGGGCTGTGTCGTTTGTCATGGGGCTGACCTTTTAACAGATTACTACTTCCAATGAGTCCTCTCAGAATGACGACAACAGACAGTGTTTGACCCCTGACCTTTCCCATCCACCCTCCTGTGTGGGCAGTGTCTGTTTGACCCCTGACTTTTTTCAGGATAGTTGGTTGTGGACCTGAACTCAGTGGATCTGCTTCCTGCCCTGGGCACAAAGTGTCATTCTCCCCCTATCAGCTGGTGATTGGTGGAAGGCTATTTAACACTGAAAGGTGTCAGATAGTGTCCACTCAACTAATATTCACAGCTCTCACTTTGCAGCCAGGGGTGGGTGCTAGGTCAAGTTTTCCCGATCAGCAAGGTGAACTACATCAGCTGAGAGCCCACGTTAACATCGGGTGGCTGCATCTTTCAATGGAATTATGCTGCTAAATGGGACCAAACTGTCCATTTAGATCCTGAACTAGTGAAAGAATGTTAAATAATTTCACCTTGTGAAAAGTGACTTGTTCATCAACTCCATTAGTCAGATAAAATTTGCATAAACAAATATGTTTAATTGCAAAATAAACTGTTGCCATAGAAATGAGAAACTCCATTGCAATTTAATGAAATTTGGAGGGATTATTAATTATATTCTAAAGCATCAATTATGAGTTTTATTCAAATTATTTAAAGCTTTCACCTGCAAATGAGCTTAATTATATAATAGACTTCTGTAGGTGTCACACTTTGATATATCGAGAGACTCTGGAACACACTACTGAGCATATCAGATCAGAATATTCCAATTATATTGTTTACAAAACATGTCTAGAATTTGTTACAGATATTTTACACTTTAGGTGCATCTCTGTTTATATAAATTCTGGACAATGCTTTGCTTTGTTGCTTTTACCCAAGAATACTGCAGAAAAATATTTGGAAAAACTAGAGGTGGGAACAGGAATGTGAAGTAGCTGAACTTTGTCAGGATAAAAATAGTAAGAAGTCTTACAACACCAGATTAAAGTCCAACAGGTCCAACTTTTGGAGTGTAGCTCCTTCATCATGTGAGTCAAGAGGTAGGTTACACAAATACAGCATGAATAGACAAAACCAATTATGCAAGGTGATACTTTGAATGCGAGTCCTTGCAGGTAATTAAGGTCCAGACGGTGCGACTGGAGAGAGGGATAGTCACAGGTTAAAGAGGTGTGAATCTCAAACCAGGACAGTTGGTAGGATTTTGCAAGCCCAGGCCAGATGGTGAGGGATTGAATGTAGTGAGACATGAATCCAAGGTCCCAGTTGAGGCCGTACTCATGCGTGCTGTGCCCACGCCAGTCCAACGCCAGCATCACCCCATCAAGGATAAAAATGGGATTCTCTCACCCCGGGGTGGGCCGGAGAATTGACGCAACCAGCGCGAATGGTGCCGTGCCGCCTCAACGCTGGAGAGCTGAGAATCGGCGGCATTGGTTCTGGCGCAGTCGGCGCGGCGTGGATCGGAGGCCGATCTACGGGGCCACCCCCAGCAATTCTCCGCCTGGGATGGGGCAAGCGGGCGTACAAAAAAAACCCGACTCCCGCCGGCGCTGTTCTAACCTGGTCTTACCCGGCGGGACCTCGGTGTGGAATGATCGGGGGAGGCCTGTGGAGGGGGGGGGGGGGGGGGGGGGGGTGGTTCTGCTGTGGCCTGACCCGCGATCGGTGCCCACCGATCTGCTGGCCGGCCTCTCGGGCTGGGAGCCTCCTTTGTTCTGCGCCGGCCGATATAGCCCTACATGGCGTCGGGGCCAGCGGGGAGAAGGGAGACACCGTGCATGCGTGGAAATCGCGCAGGTCCCACCGCGCATGCGCAGACCCGCGGCGCTCATCTGACGCCGGGATCGCCAGCTGGAGCGGCGTGGGTCGCTCCAGTGCCGTGTTTGCCTCCTGTAGGGGACAGTATTGCTGCTCCTGAGGCCATGTTGATGCCGTCGAGAAACGCGACGGTGTTTACGACAGCGTCAACACTTTGCCTCAGGATCAGAGAATCCCGCCCAACAACTATAGATAAAAGGGACGTAGCTATCAGAAGGACCAAAATAGAATCCATAAGGATAGAGGTAAAAAGAAAATGAAGGAACAATCACGCGCATAGGTTTAGGATCCTTGAATTCCTCACCAACAGACTGCAATCTATCAGGATAGGCAACAGCACCTCCTCCATAATAGTCCTCAACACTGGGGCCCCGCAAGGATGTGCGCTCAGTCCTCTACTGTACTCCCTATATACACACATGACTGTGTGGCAAGATTCAACTCCAACTCAATCCATAAGTTTGCAGATGATACGACTGGCGGGTCGTATCTCAAACAACGACGAATCAGACTACCGACTGCGCGATGCCTTGGAAACCTTCACTCCTGGTGCCGACATCGTAGATCACTTGGTTGCATGGTGCACCGAAAACAACCTCTCTCTAAATGTCAGAAATGATGTGGAGATGCCGCCGTTCACCTGAGGAAGGAGCAGTGCTCCGAAAGCTAGTGATTCGAAACAAACCTGTTGGACTTTAACCTGGTGTTGTAAGACTTCTTACAAAATGTCAGAAAGACCAAGGAACTGATCATCGACTTCAGGAAGCATAGCATGACACACACCCCGTCTGCATTAATGGCTCTGAAGTGGAGATGGTCGATAGCTTTACATTCCTGGGGGTCACCATCACCAACAGTCTGCCCTGGTCCACTCGCGTTAATGCAACAGACAAGAAAGCCCAACAACATCTCTACTTCCTACGGAAGCTAAAGACATTCAGTATGTCTGCATTGACTCTCACAAACTTCTACAGATGCGTGACAGAGAGCATCGTATCCAGCTTGGTATGACAACTGCTCAGCCCAAGATCGCAAGAAACTGCAGAATGTGGTGAACTCAGCCCAACGCTTCACACAAGCTTGCTACTCTCACATTGATTCTGCATACACCTCCCGCTGCCTCAGGAAAGCAGACAGCATTATCAGAGATCCCTCACACCCAGGCTTTGCCTTCTTCCAGACCCGCAGAAGGTACAGAGGTCTGAAGACCCACACATCCAGACATAGGAACAGCTTTTTCCCCAGAGAATCATAGAATTTACAGTGCTGAAGGAGGCCATTCGGCCCATTCGTGTTTGCATCGGCCCTGAGAAAGTGCACCATATTCAAGCCCACACTCCACCCGATCCCAGTAATCCCCACTTAACCTTTTTGAACACTAAGGGCTGTTTAGCACAGGGCTAAATCGCTGGCTTTGAAAGCAGACCAAGCAGGCCAGCAGCACGGTTCGATTCCCGTAACAGCCTCCCCGAACAGGCGCCGGAAAGTGGCGGCTAGGGGCTTTTCACAGTAACTTGGTAGCAGCATGGTAGCATAGTGGTTAGCACAAATGCTTCACAGCTCCAGGGTCCCAGGTTCGGTTCCCGGCTGGGTCACTGTCTGTGTGGAGTCTGCACGTCCTCCCCGTGTGTGCGTGGGTTTCCTCCGGGTGCTCCGGTTTCCTCCCACAGTCCAAAGATGTGCAGGTTAGGTGGATTGGCCATGCTAAATTGCCCTTAGGGCCCAAATTGCCCTTAGTGTTAGGTGGGGTTACTGGGTTATGGGGATAGGGTGGAGGTGTGGACCTTGGGTAGGGTGCTCTTTCCAAGAGCCGGTGCAGACTCGATGGGCCGCATGGCCTCCTTCTGCACTGTAAATTCTATGAAAATCTATGAAACTTCATTTGAAGCCTACTCGTGACAATAAGCAATTTTCATTTCATTTCATTACATTTATCATGGCCAATCCACCTAACCCACACATCTTTGGGCTGTGGGAGGAAACCGGAGCACCCGGAGGAAATCCACGCAGACACGGGGAGAACGTGCAGACTCCGCACGGACAGTTACCCAAGCCGGGAATCGAATCTGGGACCCTGGAGCTGTGAAGTAACTGTGCTAACCACTGTGCTACCGTGCTGCAGTGCCTCGTCAATGTCCACTTCTGACTAGGACAAGCCCTGCCGCACCTCAGCCATTCCCATCTGAGTGCTGGACATGTCCCGCAGAACCTCATCAAGGTCAGCCTGGTACTGGGTCACATCCCCCAGCAAGTTGGACATTCTGCCTAGGCCCTCAGCCATGGCCGTCACCAACCGTGCGATGCCTTGGACACCTTCATTCATGGTGCCGACATCGTGCACCAGGCTCACCACTGCGGTCATCACCCTAGAGGTGTTGCCTTGATGCCGCACATTGCCGGCAACATCACCTGTGCCCGTAGCCTTTGGGACTCCTCCAAGCGGGTATGGGTCTGCTGGAGTGATGCTGACATCTCCCTCTGAATGTCTTGGCTGTTCCCTATTGTCTCCACCAGCTCCAGATACCTTTGTACCACAGACTCAGCATCAGTCTGGGACCCAGCTGGGTCCTGGGATCCGGCAGCCCTCCGACTGCTGTGTCGCCCGGGGGTTCCTGCCTCCACTTGATGTGCATCATCAGCAGTGTGGTGCCCCAGAAGCCTGTTCACTGATGTTCCCACCGAGGTGTGTGTAGCTGCACTGGTGGAGGGTGGGAGCTGGCCTCCAAGGTACCCTCCTGGGAGTTAGGGGAGGTGGCCGCCTGGGATGGGCCGGCACCGTTGGCTGGAGGACCTGCGAAAGAATGGACATGTGGTCAGTGGGAGGGATGGGTCAGTCAGTAAGGCAATAACAACTCATGCTTGATACGTCCTCTGGGTGGAGCCTGGTGGTTCCTCACCTCTGCAGCGTCTGCCAGTCTCCGCTTTGGTATCGCCCTGTCCTCGGTCACCTCCAGGGCCCACTCCTCAAGGAGGTGAGAATTCTTTTTTTTTATAAATTGAAGAGTTCCCAACTTATTTTTTACAATTAAGGGGCAATTTTGCGTGGCCAATCCACCTAGCCTGCACATCTTTGGGTTGTGGGGGGAAACCCACACAAACACGGGGAGAATGTGCAAACTCCACAGGGACAGTGACCCAGAGCCGGGATTGAACCTTGGGCCTCGGCGCCGTGAGGCAGCAGGGCTAGCCCACTGTGCCACCGTGCTGCCCTTGGAGGTGAGGATTCTTAAATCCGGCACACCGCCGGCTGTCTGGGTCCTCTCCAGACGATTATAGGAGAACTTTTCCTGAGAGGGCATCGTTAGCCACACGCGTGATTCACAGTGGTGGGAGGGGGGTGTGAAGGGAGGGTTGAAGGGAGAGGGAGTGGAGAGAGGGTTGGGGTCACATGGGGAGTTGGGGGTGGATGCTCCTTTGGGGAGGGTGGGGGACGTTGGTGTCCACCCACTCGTGCTGCATGGTGCAGGTCGTTGACCTTTTTCCAGCACTTGAAGATCAGTCCTCCTGGTCACACTGGCCGTGTGGCTGACTCTCCTGGACCCTTAGGGGAATAGGATATACCTCCTGATTCTAGGAGTCTCCCCAGGTCAGCATCCCGAATCTTAGAGCTGGTCTCCTGGGCGCCACTGTTGTGAGCTGACTGGGATTGGCTGAGCAAGTGCAGCCCATGGGCTGCTCGACCTTGTTAGCGGGGTGCTGGCAGTGAATCATCTGGCGAGCCTTCATTTGCGGTGAGAATCCCGTGAGGCCGCATTAAGTGGACAAATCAATGTAGAATAGCGTCGCCGGCCTCGCTGGGCCGAACACCGGGAAGCTCGCAGCAACTCCAACTCGTTACAATACTTAGTAATTTTTCCGGAGAATCGCGCCCTTGCCATTTAATCTAGCCATGGGAAATAAAGCAGCACAAAAGGTTTATTTCTGGAGAGATCAAATTGAGAAATCGGAAAGTTATTCTAAATCTGTATCCAATTTTGGTTAGACCACTCGAGAGTAGAGGTGTCGATCTGGTTGACTTTTATAAAAAGGATCTAGAGGAAGGTTGAACCAGAAATGTGTGGGTATATAAATCAGGCAAGGACTGACAAGCTTTACTGTTGAAAAAAGAAGGCTCAGGTGCGATGTCATTGAGATCTTTAAAATGATGAAAGGTTTTGAGAGGCGATGCAGAGAGAAGGGGCGAAATTCTCTGGCCCCGGGCCGGGTCGGAGAATCGGCGGGGGGGGGGGGGGGGGACGTTTCACGCGACGCCGCTCCGATGCCGGTCCGTGGAATCTCCAGTGACCAGGGAATCAGCGCCATTGGTGTCGGTGCGGCACTGGTCGGGAACTGCTCTACACGGCCCCCGCCACCGATTCTCCGCGCGGCCTGGGCCAAGTGGCCACCGAGATAGGCTGAGTCCCGCCAGCACCCTTCACATGTGGTCCTACCCGGAGGGACCTTGGCGTCCATCCTGCAGGGGGCAGCCTGGTGGGGGGAGAGGGGGTCCGACCCCGGGGAGGGCCTCCACCGTGGCCTGGCCCGCGATCGGGCTCCTGGTGGGGGCCTACGTTCCTCCGTGCTGGGCATCAGTAGCTCTCCGCCAGGTTGTGTCGGTCGCGACGCGCATGCGCAAACTCACGCTGGCTGCAGCGCACATGCGCAGACCCGCAGCGCCTGTTTGACGCCGATATCATAGAACAGTACAGCACAGAACAGGCCCTTCAGCCCTCGATGTTGTGCCGAGCCATGATCACCCTACTCAAGTCAACGTATCCACCCTATACCCGTAACCCAACAACCCCCCCCCCCCTATTAACCTTATTTTTTAGGACACTAAGGGCAATTTTAGCATAGCCAATCCACCTAACCCGCACATCTTTGGACTGTAGGAGGAAACCGGAGCACCCGGAGGAAACCCACGCAGACACGGGGAGGACGTGCAGACTCCGCACAGACAGTGACCCAGCCGGGAATCGAACCTGGGACCCTGGAGCTGTGAAGCATTTTATGCTAACCACCATGCTACCGTGCTGCCCGTGAACTACGTGAGTCACTCCAGTGCCGTGCTGGCTTCCTGATGATCCTGGGGGCCTGTTTACACCATCGTAAAACGCGATGGCGTTTACGACGGCTTCAACACTTTGCCTCAGTATCAGAGAATCCCGCCCAAGTTTCCCCTTTTCAGGAAGAGCAGAACTAGAGGCCGTCAATATAAAATAGTCTCCAAGAAATCCAATCGGAAATTCAGGAGAAACTCCTTTACCCAGAGAGTGATGAGAAGGTGGAACTCGCTGCCACAGGGAGTGGTTGAAGTAAATAGTGCAGATACATTTCAGGGCAGGCTATGAGGGAGAAGGCAATAGAGGGTTACAATGAAAGATTTAGATGAGAAAAGATGGGAGAAATCTCGAGTGCAGGAAAACTACCAGCTTGGACTAATTGGGTCCAATGGCCTATTTCTGTGTTGTACATCCTGTGTGAGTTTTCCTACCACATGGGTACAATAAAACGAGAGGCAGCTCCAACTATGGGGGTGGCACTATAGCACAGTGGTTAGCACTGTTGCCTCACAGTGCCAGGGTCTCAGGTTCGATTCCCGGCTTGGGCCACTGTCTGTGTGGAGTCTGCACATTCTCCCCATGTCTGCGTGGGTTCCCCCCAGGTTCTCCAGTTTCCTCCCACAGTCCCGAAAGACATGCTTGTTAGGGGAATTGGACATGATTGAATGGCGGAGCAGACTTAATGGGCCGAGTGGCCTAATTCTGCTCCTATGTCTTATGGTCTTATTCTGAATTCTCCCTCAGTGTACCTGAACAGGTGACGGAATGTGGCGACGAAGAGATTTTCACAGTAACTTCATTGCGGTGTTAATGTAAGCATATTTGTGACACAAATAAAGATTATTACTATCAATCATGATCCATCAAGGCAACCACAGGAATCTTTGGCTTGTCCATAATTCGTCAACTTTTAATGTTTAATAGGAAGTGTTGCCAATTTGTACCGGAGATGCCAATCATGTTGCCCCTTTTAATATTGAGTGATATTGAACCATCACAAGGTTCAACCGGATATTGATCAAAGACCCAACAACTAGTCAGTTAGTTCAAGTTCAATAATAGTTTATTTACACACAAGATTAACTTACACATGCAACATAAAAACACGACAAGCTAAATTATACCTAACACAACAACAACCTATGGCAGCACGGTAGCATTGTGGTTAGCACAATTGCTTCACAGCTCCACGGTCCCAGGTTCGATTCCGGCTTGGTTCACTGTCTGTGCGGAGTCTGCACATCCTCCCCGTGTGTGCGTGGGTTTCCTCCGGGTGCTCCGGTTTCCTCCCACAGTCCAAAGATGTGCAGGCTAGGTGGATTGGCCATGATAAATTGCCCTTAGTGTCCAAAATTGCCCTTAGTGTTGGGTGGGGTTACTGGGTTATGGGGATAGGGTGGAGGTGTTGACCTTGGGTAGGGTGCTCTTTCCAAGAGCCGGTGCAGACTCGATGGGCCGAATGGCCACCTTCAGCACTGTAAATTCTACGATCTATGAACCTGTACTTAACTTCAGGCACCTGGCTTTGGCAGAGGAACAAGGCCTTTGTTCGGATCTGGAGTGGCTGGGTCTGGAGAAGTAACTTTGGTTCTGCTGGGCACATCCGTCTGGTAGCGATTGTTGATCTTGAACTTGCTTCTGGTTGTGGTGCTGCAGGTATGGGCCGGGCCGAAGAGTGCCGGTGTGCCAGGGCCAAAAGAGATCAAACACACGGCAGTATCTCTCTTTATCCTTCGGGGTTTTGCGCTCTTTTGGGCGGTCCTTCGCTTTGGACCCAATAATTCGGCAGGCTTCGATTACTGCCTTCGATTTGAGCCAATAAAGGAGCGGATGCCTTGATGACTGGGCATGTCCTGAGCGGTCATTGACTTTGGCGGTTTGGGCTTCCTGGGTGAAGGGAGTGGTGCCGATGTGCCTGGAATTGTATCTGATATCTGAGTACCAGTCCTTTGTCTTGGGGAAATGGGCCATTAGAATGCAAATCGGCCAGGGGGTTTCCATACTGTCTGGTTCTCTGTTAGCAAATATACATTTAGGCTCTGAGATTGCCTGAATCCTGTATTGGCCATATTTCCCTCGAGTCTTTGCAAGTATCCTTGTTTACTTTGTAAGTGGCCATCCCAGATCGCTACAGAAGTTTTTGGCAAATCTATGTGACAGGAACATAGAATGAGAGGAATGTGACTTTGTTATGAGATTGAGCAACTTAACCAATTGTCCTGGGGTGGGTACAAATAACAAAGAAAAGGAACAGGACCGTCGGCCCTCCAAACCTGCGCCAACCATGCCGCCCATCCAAACTAAAATCTTCTACACTTCTGGGGTCCGTATCCCTCTATTCCCATCCTATTCATGTATTTGTCAAGATGCCTCTTAACCGTCACTATCGTGCCTGCTTCCACCACCTCTTCCGGCAGCGAGTCACAGGCACCCACTACCCTCTGTGTAAAAACTATAACTCGCACATCTCCTCTAAACCTTGCCCCGCACACCTTATACCTATGTCCCCGAGTAATTGACCCCTCCACCTTGGGAAAATGTTTCTAATTATCCACCCTGTCCATGCCCTAGGAAGGACCCTATCAAATTCTACTGACCACCCAAGCAGCTATTACAGTCCAGGGGAAGAAAGCCTGGATTCACGCATCTCACATTAAACGAGCACACCATGATTTAAACTCCTATCTTTTAAAAGGACAATTCATATTCACTAACATGTTTAACCATATTGTTGTATCTGTTGCTTGCTTTTGCAGTTTTTGCATTTCTGTTTTTTCCCCTGACCAGCCATGCCGGCCACAGACAGGTTCCCACAGAGCTAAATGTTAACATCTTTGTTTACATGTCCGAAACGTATGCCAAAGATACCAATCTCTCCAGCTGTTGGGTATGTGTTTGCATTCCCATTTACTCCAAGGGAGGCATTCCCTTAAGACCCATCCTCTTCAACACGTCCAAAATTATTGAATGGTGGACAAAGAACAAGACAACATCGGAATAGGCCCTTCGGCCCTCCAAGCCTATACCAGTCATGAAACTTTTGTCGCAGTTCCTCCCTCCTTCCTCCTTACTGTCCCCCTGGAACTTTCAAGAAGGCAACAGGAACAAATGGCTCTTTCTTAGACCTGCATACAGCCGCCGCCCACCGATCTCCCCCTGACCCCCACATGCACCGATACCACCACATGCACCGATCTCCCCCTCCCCCCACATGCACTGACCTCCCCCCCCCCACATGCACCGATCTCCCCATCCCCCCACATGCACTGATCTCCCCCTCCCCCCACATGCACTGATCTCCCCCTCCCCCCACATGCACTGATCATCCCCTCCCCCACATGCACTGATCTCCCCCTCCCCCACATGCACCGATCTCCCCCTCCCTCCACATGCACTGATCTACCCCTCCCCCACATGCACTGATCTCCCCATCTCCCCACATGCACTGACCTCCCCCTCACCCCATATGCACCGGCTCCCCATCCCCCCACATGCACCGATCTCCCCCTCCCCCACATGCGCTGATCTCCCCCTCCCCCACATGCACCGATCTCCCCCTCCCTCCACATGCACTGATCTACCCCTCCCCCCACATGCACCGATCTACCCCTCCCCCACATGCACCGATATCCCCCTCCCCCCACATGCACCGATCTACCCCTCCCCCCACATGCACTGATCTACCCCTCCCTATGCACTGATCTACCCCTCCCCCACATGCACCGATCTACCCCTCCCCCACCTGCACCGATATCCCCCTCCCCCACATGCACCGATCTCCAAATCCCCCACATGCACCGATCTACCCCTCCCCACATGCACCGATCTCACCCTCCCCCACATGCACCGATCTACCCCTCCCCCACATGCACCGATATCCCCCTCCCCCACATGCACCGATCTCCCCCTCCCCCACATGCACAGATCTCCCCCTCCCCCACATGCACAGATCTACCCCTCCCCCACATGCACCTATCTACCCCTCCCCCACATGCACCGATCTACCCCTCCCCCACAGGCACCGATCTACCCCTCCCCCCACAGGCACCGATCTCCCCTCCCCCACATGCACCGATCTCCCCCTCCCCCACATGCACCGATCTCCCCATCCCCCACATGCACCGATCTACCCCTCCCCCACATGCACCGATCTACCCCTCCCCCACATGCACCGATCTCCCCCTCACACCACATGCACCGATCTACCCCTCCCCCACATGCACCGATCTACCCCTCCCCCACATGCACCAATCTCCCCCTCCCTCCACATGCACCGATCTACCCCTCCCCCACATGCACCGATATCCCCCTCCCACCACATGCACCGATCTACCCCTCCCCCACATGCACCGATCTACCCTCCCCACATGCACCGATATCCCCCTCCCCCACATGCACCGATCTCCCCCTCCCCCACATGCACCGATCTCCCCCTCCCCCCACAAGCACCGATCTCCCCCTCCCCCACATGCACCAATCTACCCCTCCCCCACATGCACCGATATCCCCCCTCCCACCACATGCACCGATCTCCCCCTCCCACCACATGCACCCGATCTCCCCCTCCCACCACATGCACCGATCTCCCCCTCCCCCACATGCACCGATATCCCCCTCCCACCACATGCACCGATCTCCCCCTCCCCGCACATGCACTGATCTCCCCCTCCCTCCACATGCACCGATCTACCCCTCCCCCACATGCACCGATCTCCCCCTCCCCCCACATGCACAGATCTCCCCCTCCCCCACATGCACCGATATCCCCCTCCCTCCACATGCACCGATCTCCCCCTCCCCCACATGCACCGATCTACCCCTCCCCCACATGCACCGATCTCCCCCTCCCCCACATGCACTGATCTCCCCCTCCCCCCACATGCACCGATGTACCCCTCCCCCACATGCACTGATCTCCCCATCCCCCACATGCACCGATCTCCTCCTCCCTCCACATGCACCGATCTCCCCCTCCCCCACATGCACTGATCTCCCCCTCCCCCACATGCACCGATATCCCCCTCCCCCCCACATGCACCAATCTCCCCCCCCGACCGCCACATGCACTGACCTCTCCCTCCCACCACATGCACCGATCTACCCCTCCCCCACATGCACCGATCTCCCCCTCCCCCACATGCACTGATCTCCCCCCTCCCCCCCACATGCACCGATCTACCCCTCCCCCACATGCACTGATCTCCCCATCCCCCACATGCACCGATCTCCTCCTCCCTCCACATGCACCGATCTCCCCCTCCCCCACATGCACTGATCTCCCCCTCCCCCACATGCACCGATATCCCCCTCCCCCCCACATGCACCGATCTCCCCCCACCCCCGACCGCCACATGCACTGACCTCTCCCTCCCACCACATGCACCGATCTACCCCCCGACCCCCACATGCACCGATCTCCCCCTCCCCCACATGCACCGATCTCCCCCTCCCCCACATGCACCGATCTACCCCTCCCACCACATGCACCGATCTCCCCCTCCCACCACATGCACCGATCTCCCCCTCCCACCACATGCACCAATCTCCCCCTCCCCCACATGCACCGATATCCCCCTCCCACCACATGCACCGATCTACCCCTCCCCCACATGCACCGATCTCCCCTCCCCCCACATGCACAGATCTCCCCCTCCCCCACATGCACCGATATCCCCCTCCCTCCACATGCACCGATCTCCCCCCTCCCCCACATGCACCGATCTACCCCTCCCCCACATGCACCGATCTCCCCCTCCCCCACATGCACTGATCTCCCTCTCCCCCCACATGCACCGATCTACCCCTCCCCCACATGCACTGATCTCCCCATCCCCCACATGCATCGATCTCCTCCTCCCTCCACATGCACCAATCTCCCCCTCCCCCACATGCACTGATCTCCCCCTCCCCCACATGCACCGATATCCCCCTCCCCCCCCACATGCACCGAAATCCCCCCCCCCGACCGCCACATGCACTGACCTCTCCCTCCCACCACATGCACCGATCTACGCCTCCCCCACATGCACCGATCTCCCCCTCCCCACATGCACTGATCTCCCCCTCCCTCCACATGCACCGATCTACCCCTCCCCCACATGCACTGATCTCCCCATCCCCCCACATGCACCGATCTCCTCCTCCCTCCACATGCACCGATCTCCCCCTCCCCCACATGCACTGATCTCCCCCTCCCCCACATGCACCGATATCCCCCTCCCCCCCCACATGCACCGATCTCCCCCACCCCCGACCGCCACATGCACTGACCTCTCCCTCCCACCACATGCACCGATCTACCCCCCGACCCCCACATGCACCGATCTCCCCCTCCCCCACATGCACCGATCTCCCCCTCCCCCACATGCACCGATCTCCCCCTCCCCCACATGCACCGATCTCCCCCTCCCCCCACATGCACTGATCTCCCCCTCCCCCCCACATGCACTGATCTCCCCCTCCCCACATGCACCGATCTCCCCCTCCCCCACAGGCACCGATCTCCCCCTCCCCCCACATGCAGCATACTCACTGACAATCCAATTGTTTTCCGTTCCATGGCTGCCCGGGAAGATGACCTTGTGATGTGGGTTGGGGTCTCGCAAGAGCAAGGATCTGAGTTGCAGCAAAAGGAAAATGAAGCAGACTTTGGGGTGAGACTGGAGCGGAGCTCAGACCCCAAGACCGAGACCGAGTCCCCGAGGCCGAGACCCGGAGACCGAGACCCCGAGACCCCGAGACCGAGACCCCGAGACTGAGACCCTGAGACCCTGAGACCGAGACCCCGAGACCGAGACCCCGAGACCGAGACCCCGAGACCCCGAGACCCCGAGACCGAGACCCCGAGACCGAGACCCAGAGACCGAGACCCTGAGACCGAGACCCCGAGACCGAGACCCCGAGACCGGGACCCCGAGACCCCGAGACCGAGACCCCGAGACTGAGACCCTGAGACCCTGAGACCGAGACCCCGAGACCGAGACCCCGAGACCGAGACCCCGAGACCCCGAGACCGAGACCCCGAGACCGAGACCCAGAGACCGAGACCCTGAGACCGAGACCCCGAGACCGAGACCCCGAGACCGGGACCCCGAGACCGAGACCCCGAGGCTCCAAGACCGAGACCCCGAGACCGAGACCCCGAGACCGGGACCCCAAGACCGAGACCCCGAGACCGAGACCCCGAGACCCCGAGACCCCGAGACCGAGACCCTGAGACCGAGACCCCGAGACCGAGACCCCGAGACCGGGACCCCGAGACCCCGAGACCCCGAGACCCCGAGACCCCGAGACCCCGAGACCCCGAGACCCCGAGACAGCGACCCCGAGACCCCGAGACCGAGACCCCGAGACCCCGAGACCCTGAGACCGAGACCCCGAGACCGAGACCCCGAGACCGAGTCCCCGAGACCGAGACCCCGAGACCCCGAGACCGAGACCCTGAAACCGCGACCCCGAGTCTGAGACCCCGAGACCCCGAGACTGAGACCCTGAGACCTAGACCCCGAGACCCCAGACTGAGACACCGAGACCCCGAGACTGAGACCCCGAGACCCCGAGACTGAGACCCCGAGACCCGAGACTGAGACCCGAGACTGAGACCCCGAGACTGAGACCCCGAGACCGAGACCCCGAGACCGGGACCCTGAGACCGAGACCCCGAGACCCCGAGACTGAGACACCGAGACCCCGAGACTGAGACCCCGAGACCCCGAGACTGAGACCCCGAGACTGAGACCCCGAGACTGAGACCCCGAGACTGAGACCCGAGACCGAGACCCCGAGACCGAGACCCTGAAACCCCGAGACCCCGTGACTGAGACCCTGAGACCGAGACCCCAAGACCCTGAGACTGAGACCCCGAGACCGAGACCCCGAGACCGGGACCCTGAGACCGAGACCCCGAGACCGAGGCACTGAGACCGAGACCCCGAGACCGAGACCCCGAGACCGGGACCCTGAGACCGAGACCCCGAGACCGAGACCCCGAGACCGAGACCCCGAGACCGAGACCCCGAGACAGGGACCCCGAGACCGAGACCCCGAGACCGAGTCCCCGAGACCGAGACCCCGAGACCCTGAGACCCTGAGACCGAGACCCCGAGACCGAGACCCCGAGACCGAGTCCCCGAGACCGAGACCCCGAGACCCCGAGACCGAGACCCCGAGGCTCCAAGACCGAGACCCCGAGACCGAGACCCCGAGACCGGGACCCCAAGACCGAGACCCCGAGACCGAGACCCCGAGACCCCGAGACCCCGAGACCGAGACCCTGAGACCGAGACCCCGAGACCGAGACCCCGAGACCGGGACCCCGAGACCCCGAGACCCCGAGACCCCGAGACCCCGAGACCCCGAGACCCCGAGACCCCGAGACAGAGACCCCGAGACCCCGAGACCGAGACCCCGAGACCCTGAGACCCTGAGACCGAGACCCCGAGACCGAGACCCCGAGACCGAGTCCCCGAGACCGAGACCCCGAGACCCCGAGACCGAGACCCTGAAACCGCGACCCCGAGTCTGAGACCCCGAGACCCCGAGACTGAGACCCTGAGACCTAGACCCCGAGACCCCAGACTGAGACACCGAGACCCCGAGACTGAGACCCCGAGACCCCGAGACTGAGACCCCGAGACCCCGAGACTGAGACCCCGAGACTGAGACCCCGAGACTGAGACCCCGAGACCGAGACCCCGAGACCGGGACCCTGAGACCGAGACCCCGAGACCCCGAGACTGAGACACCGAGACCCCGAGACTGAGACCCCGAGACCCCGAGACTGAGACCCCGAGACTGAGACCCCGAGACTGAGACCCCGAGACTGAGACCCCGAGACCGAGACCCCGAGACCGAGACCCTGAAACCCCGAGACCCCGTGACTGAGACCCTGAGACCGAGACCCCAAGACCCTGAGACTGAGACCCCGAGACCGAGACCCCGAGACCGGGACCCTGAGACCGAGACCCCGAGACCGAGGCACTGAGACCGAGACCCCGAGACCGAGACCCGAGACCGGGACCCTGAGACCGAGACCCCGAGACCGAGACCCCGAGACCGAGACCCCGAGACCGAGACCCCGAGACAGGGACCCCGAGACCGAGACCCCGAGACCGAGACCCCGAGACCGAGACCCCGAGACCCCGAGACCCTGAGACCGAGACCCCGAGACCGAGACCCCGAGACCGAGTCCCCGAGACCGAGACCCCGAGACCCCGAGACCGAGACCCTGAAACCGCGACCCCGAGTCTGAGACCCCGAGACCCCGAGACTGAGACCCTGAGACCTAGACCCCGAGACCCCAGACTGAGACACCGAGACCCCGAGACTGAGACCCCGAGACCCCGAGACCGAGACCCTGAGACCGAGGAGACCCCGAGACTGAGACCCCGAGACTGAGACCCCGAGACTGAGACCCCGAGACCGAGACCCCGAGACCGGGACCCTGAGACCGAGACCCCGAGACCCCGAGACTGAGACCCCGAGACCCCGAGACTGAGACCCCGAGACCCCGAGACTGAGACCCCGAGACTGAGACCCCGAGACTGAGACCCCGAGACCGAGACCCCGAGACCGAGACCCCGAGACCGAGACCCCGAGACAGGGACCCCGAGACCGAGACCCCGAGACCGAGTCCCCGAGACCGAGACCCCGAGACCGAGACCCCGAGACCGAGACCCTGAGACCGAGACCCCGAGACCGAGACCCCGAGACCGAGGCACTGAGACCGAGACCCCGAGACCGGGACCCCGAGACCGAGACCCTGAGACCGAGACCCCGAGACCGAGACCCTGAAACCCCGAGACCCCGTGACTGAGACCCTGAGACCGAGACCCCAAGACCCTGAGACTGAGACCCTGAGACCGAGACCCCAAGACCGGGACCCTGAGACCGAGACCCCAAGACCCTGAGACTGAGACCCCGAGACCGAGACCCCGAGACCGGGACCCTGAGACCGAGACCCCAAGACCGAGACCCCAAGACCGAGACCCCGAGACCGAGACCCCGAGGCTCCGAGACCGAGACCCTGAGACCTAGACCCCGAGACCCTGAGACCGAGACCCCGAGACCGAGACACTGAGACTGAGACCCCGAGACTGAGACCCCGAGACTGAGACCCCGAGACCGAGACCCCGAGACCGAGACCCTGAAACCCCGAGACCCCGTGACTGAGACCCTGAGACCGAGACCCCAAGACCCTGAGACTGAGACCCCGAGACCGAGACCCCGAGACCGGGACCCCGAGACCGAGACCCCGAGACCGAGGCACCGAGACCGAGACCCCGAGACCGAGACCCCGAGACCGAGACCCCGAGACAGAGACCCCGAGACCGAGACCCCGAGACCGAGTCCCCGAGACCGAGACCCCGAGACCCTGAGACCCTGAGACCGAGACCCCGAGACCGAGACCCCGAGACCGAGTCCCCGAGACCGAGACCCCGAGACCCCGAGACCGAGACCCTGAAACCGCGACCCCGAGTCTGAGACCCCGAGACCCCGAGACTGAGACCCTGAGACCTAGACCCCGAGACCCCAGACTGAGACACCGAGACCCCGAGACTGAGACCCCGAGACCCCGAGACTGAGACCCCGAGACCCCGAGACTGAGACCCCGAGACTGAGACCCCGAGACTGAGACCCCGAGACCGAGACCCCGAGACCGGGACCCTGAGACCGAGACCCCGAGACCCCGAGACTGAGACCCCGAGACCCCGAGACTGAGACCCCGAGACCCCGAGACTGAGACCCCGAGACTGAGACCCCGAGACTGAGACCCCGAGACCGAGACCCCGAGACCCCGAGACCCCGAGACCGAGACCCTGAGACCGAGACCCCGAGACCGAGACCCCGAGACCGGGACCCCGAGACCCCGAGACCCCGAGACCCCGAGACCCCGAGACCCCGAGACCCCGAGACCCCGAGACAGAGACCCCGAGACCCCGAGACCGAGACCCCGAGACCCTGAGACCCTGAGACCGAGACCCCGAGACCGAGACCCCGAGACCGAGTCCCCGAGACCGAGACCCCGAGACCCCGAGACCGAGACCCTGAAACCGCGACCCCGAGTCTGAGACCCCGAGACCCCGAGACTGAGACCCTGAGACCTAGACCCCGAGACCCCAGACTGAGACACCGAGACCCCGAGACTGAGACCCCGAGACCCCGAGACTGAGACCCCGAGACCCCGAGACTGAGACCCCGAGACTGAGACCCCGAGACTGAGACCCCGAGACCGAGACCCCGAGACCGGGACCCTGAGACCGAGACCCCGAGACCCCGAGACTGAGACACCGAGACCCCGAGACTGAGACCCCGAGACCCGAGACTGAGACCCCGAGACTGAGACCCCGAGACTGAGACCCCGAGACTGAGACCCCCGAGACCGAGACCCCGAGACCGAGACCCTGAAACCCCGAGACCCCGTGACTGAGACCCTGAGACCGAGACCCCAAGACCCTGAGACTGAGACCCCGAGACCGAGACCCCGAGACCGGGACCCTGAGACCGAGACCCCGAGACCGAGGCACTGAGACCGAGACCCCGAGACCGAGACCCCGAGACCGGGACCCTGAGACCGAGACCCCGAGGACCGAGACCCCGAGACCGAGACCCCGAGACCGAGACCCCGAGACAGGGACCCCGAGACCGAGACCCCGAGACCGAGTCCCCGAGACCGAGACCCCGAGACCCTGAGACCCTGAGACCGAGACCCCGAGACCGAGACCCCGAGACCGAGTCCCCGAGACCGAGACCCCGAGACCCCGAGACCGAGACCCCGAGGCTCCAAGACCGAGACCCCGAGACCGAGACCCCCGAGACCGGGACCCCAAGACCGAGACCCGAGACCGAGACCCCGAGACCCGAGACCCCGAGACCGAGACCCTGAGACCGAGACCCCGAGACCGAGACCCCGAGACCGGGACCCCGAGACCCCGAGACCCCGAGACCCCGAGACCCCGAGACCCCGAGACCCCGAGACCCCGAGACAGAGACCCCGAGACCCCGAGACCGAGACCCCGAGACCCTGAGACCCTGAGACCGAGACCCCGAGACCGAGACCCCGAGACCGAGTCCCCGAGACCGAGACCCCGAGACCCCCGAGACCGAGACCCTGAAACCGCGACCCCGAGTCTGAGACCCCGAGACCCCGAGACTGAGACCCTGAGACCTAGACCCGAGACCCCAGACTGAGACACCGAGACCCCGAGACTGAGACCCCGAGACCCCGAGACTGAGACCCGAGACCCCGAGACTGAGACCCCGAGACTGAGACCCCGAGACTGAGACCCCGAGACCGAGACCCCGAGACCGGGACCCTGAGACCGAGACCCCGAGACCCCGAGACTGAGACACCGAGACCCCGAGACTGAGACCCCGAGACCCCGAGACTGAGACCCCGAGACTGAGACCCCGAGACTGAGACCCCGAGACTGAGACCCCGAGACCGAGACCCCGAGACCGAGACCCTGAAACCCCGAGACCCCGTGACTGAGACCCTGAGACCGAGACCCCAAGACCCTGAGACTGAGACCCCGAGACCGAGACCCCGAGACCGGGACCCTGAGACCGAGACCCCGAGACCGAGGCACTGAGACCGAGACCCCGAGACCGAGACCCCGAGACCGGGACCCTGAGACCGAGACCCCGAGACCGAGACCCCGAGACCGAGACCCCGAGACCGAGACCCCGAGACAGGGACCCCGAGACCGAGACCCCGAGACCGAGACCCCGAGACCGAGACCCCGAGACCCTGAGACCCTGAGACCGAGACCCCGAGACCGAGACCCCGAGACCGAGTCCCCGAGACCGAGACCCCGAGACCCCGAGACCGAGACCCTGAAACCGCGACCCCGAGTCTGAGACCCCGAGACCCCGAGACTGAGACCCTGAGACCTAGACCCCGAGACCCCAGACTGAGACACCGAGACCCCGAGACTGAGACCCCGAGACCCCGAGACTGAGACCCCGAGACCCCGAGACTGAGACCCCGAGACTGAGACCCCGAGACTGAGACCCCGAGACCGAGACCCCGAGACCGGGACCCCGAGACCGAGACCCCGAGACCCCGAGACTGAGACCCCGAGACCCCGAGACTGAGACCCCGAGACCCCGAGACTGAGACCCCGAGACTGAGACCCCGAGACTGAGACCCCGAGACCGAGACCCCGAGACCGAGACCCCGAGACCGAGACCCCGAGACAGGGACCCCGAGACCGAGACCCCGAGACCGAGACCCCGAGACCGAGACCCCGAGACCGAGACCCCGAGACCGAGACCCTGAGACCGAGACCCCGAGACCGAGACCCCGAGACCGAGGCACTGAGACCGAGACCCCGAGACCGGGACCCCGAGACCGAGACCCTGAGACCGAGACCCCGAGACCGAGACCCCGTGACTGAGACCCTGAGACCGAGACCCCAAGACCCTGAGACTGAGACCCTGAGACCGAGACCCCAAGACCGGGACCCTGAGACCGAGACCCCAAGACCCTGAGACTGAGACCCCGAGACCGAGACCCCGAGACCCCAAGACCCTGAGACTGAGACCCCGAGACCGAGACCCCGAGACCGGGACCCTGAGACCGAGACCCCAAGACCGAGACCCCAAGACCGAGACCCCGAGACCGAGACCCCGAGGCTCCGAGACCGAGACCCTGAGACCTAGACCCCGAGTCCGAGACCCTGAGACCGAGACCCCGAGACCGAGACACTGAGACTGAGACCCCGAGACTGAGACCCCGAGACTGAGACCCCGAGACCGAGACCCCGAGACCGAGACCCTGAAACCCCGAGACCCCGTGACTGAGACCCTGAGACCGAGACCCCAAGACCCTGAGACTGAGACCCCGAGACCGAGACCCCGAGACCGGGACCCTGAGACCGAGACCCCGAGACCGAGGCACTGAGACCGAGACCCCGAGACCGAGACCCCGAGACCGAGACCCCGAGACAGGGACCCCGAGACCGAGACCCCGAGACCGAGTCCCCGAGACCGAGACCCCGAGACCCTGAGACCCTGAGACCGAGACCCCGAGACCGAGACCCCGAGACCGAGTCCCCGAGACCGAGACCCCGAGACCCCGAGACCGAGACCCTGAAACCGCGACCCCGAGTCTGAGACCCCGAGACCCCGAGACTGAGACCCTGAGACCTAGACCCCGAGACCCCAGACTGAGACACCGAGACCCCGAGACTGAGACCCCGAGACCCCGAGACTGAGACCCCGAGACCCCGAGACTGAGACCCCGAGACTGAGACCCCGAGACTGAGACCCCGAGACCCCGAGACCGGGACCCTGAGACCGAGACCCCGAGACCCCGAGACTGAGACCCCGAGACCCCGAGACTGAGACCCGAGACCCCGAGACTGAGACCCCGAGACTGAGACCCCGAGACTGAGACCCCGAGACCGAGACCCCGAGACCGAGACCCCGAGACCGAGACCCCGAGACAGGGACCCCGAGACCGAGACCCCGAGACCGAGTCCCCGAGACCGAGACCCCGAGACCGAGACCCCGAGACCGAGACCCTGAGACCGAGACCCCGAGACCGAGACCCCGAGACCGAGGCACTGAGACCGAGACCCCGAGACCGGGACCCCGAGACCGAGACCCTGAGACCGAGACCCCGAGACCGAGACCCTGAAACCCCGAGACCCCGTGACTGAGACCCTGAGACCGAGACCCCAAGACCCTGAGACTGAGACCCTGAGACCGAGACCCCAAGACCGGGACCCTGAGACCGAGACCCCAAGACCCTGAGACTGAGACCCCGAGACCGAGACCCCGAGACCCCAAGACCCTGAGACTGAGACCCCGAGACCGAGACCCCGAGACCGGGACCCTGAGACCGAGACCCCAAGACCGAGACCCCAAGACCGAGACCCCGAGACCGAGACCCCGAGGCTCCGAGACCGAGACCCTGAGACCTAGACCCCGAGTCCGAGACCCTGAGACCGAGACCCCGAGACCGAGACACTGAGACCGAGACCCCGAGACCGGGACCCTGAGACCGGGACCCCGAGACCGAGACACTGAGACCGAGATCCCGAGACCGAGACCCTGAGACCGAGACCCCGAGACCGAGACCCTGAGACCGGGACCCCGAGACCGAGACCCCGAGACCGAGACCCTGAGACCTAGACCCCGAGTCCGAGACCCCGAGGCTCCAAGACCGAGACCCTGAGACCTAGACCCCGAGTCCGAGACCCCGAGGCTCCAAGACCGAGACCCCGAGACCGGGACCCTGAGACCGAGACCCCAAGACCGAGACCCCAAGACCGAGACCCCGAGACCGAGACCCCGAGTCCGAGACCCCGAGGCTCCGAGACCGAGACCCTGAGACCTAGACCCCGAGTCCGAGACCCCGAGGCTCCGAGACCGAGACCCTGAGACCTAGACCCCGAGACCGAGACCCCGAGACCGAGACCCCGAGACCGGGACCCTGAGACCGAGACCCCGAGACCGAGACACTGAGACCGAGACCCCGAGACCGAGACCCCGAGACCGAGACCCTGAGACCTAGACCCCGAGTCCGAGACCCCGAGGCTCCAAGACCGAGACCCTGAGACCTAGACCCCGAGACCGAGACCCCGAGACCGGGACCCTGAGACCGAGACCCCGAGACCGAGACCCCGAGTCCGAGACCCCGAGTCCGAGACCCCGAGACCGAGACCCCGAGTCCGAGACCCCGAGACCGAGACCCCGAGTCCGAGACCCCGAGTCCGAGACCCCGAGTCCGAGACCCCGAGACCGGGACCCTGAGACCGAGACCCCGAGACCGGGACCCTGAGACCGAGACCCCGAGACCGAGACCCCGAGTCCGAGACCCCGAGGCTCCGAGACCGAGACCCCGAGACCGAGACCCCGAGACCGGGACCCTGAGACCGAGACCCCGAGACCGAGACCCCGAGACCGGGACCCTGAGACCGAGACCCCGAGACCGAGACACTGAGACCGAGACCCTGAGACCGAGACCCCGAGACCGAGACCCCGAGACCGAGACCCCGAGACCGAGACCCTGAGACCGAGACCCCGAGACCGAGACCCCGAGACCGAGACCCCGAGACCGAGACCCTGAGACCTAGACCCCGAGTCCGAGACCCCGAGGCTCCAAGACCGAGACCCTGAGACCTAGACCCCGAGACCGAGACCCCGAGACCGGGACCCTGAGACCGAGACCCCGAGACCGAGACCCCGAGTCCGAGACCCCGAGACCGAGACCCTGAGACCCTGAGACCCCGAGTCCGAGACCCCGAGTCCGAGACCCCGAGTCCGAGACCCCGAGACCGAGACCCCGAGACCGAGACCCCGAGACCGAGACCCCGAGACCAGGACCCTGAGACCGAGACCCCGAGACCGAGACACTGAGACCGAGACCCTGAGACCGAGACCCCGAGACCGAGACCCCGAGACCGAGACCCCGAGACCGAGACCCTGAGACCGAGACCCCGAGACCGAGACCCTGAGACCGAGACCCCGAGACCGAGACCCCGAGTCCGAGACCCCGAGTCCGAGACCCCGAGGCTCCAAGACCGAGACCCTGAGACCTAGACCCCGAGACCGAGACCCCGAGACCGGGACCCTGAGACCGAGACCCCGAGACCCCGAGACCCCGAGACCGAGACCCCGAGACCGGGACCCCGAGACCGAGACCCCGAGTCCGAGACCCGGAGTCCGAGACCCCGAGTCCGAGACCCCGAGTCCGAGACCCCGAGACCGGGACCCTGAGACCGAGACCCCGAGACCGAGACCCCGAGTCCGAGACCCCGAGGCTCCGAGACCGGGACCCTGAGACCGAGACCCCGAGACTGAGACCCCGAGACCCCGAGACTGAGACCCCGAGACTGAGACCCTGAGACCGAGACCCTGAGACCTAGACCCCGAGACCGAGATCCCGAGACCGGGACCCTGAGACCGAGACCCTGAGACCTAGACCCCGAGACCGAGACCCCGAGCCGGGACCCTGAGACCGAGACCCCGAGACCGAGACCCCGAGTCCGAGACCCCGAGTCCGAGACCCCGAGGCTCCGAGACCGAGACCCTGAGACCTAGACCCCGAGACTGAGACCCCGAGACCCCGAGACTGAGACCCCGAGACTGAGACCCTGAGACCGAGACCCACGACCGGAGTGGGGCTGAGGGGTGTCTGTGGATAACATTCGGGGGGCAGGGGGAGGTGAGGGGGCTGGTACTCCAGGCTGAAGATTCGCCTCATGTGGCAAATACCCTTGGACCATCCTGACCTGGGAAGAGATGGTTTTCACCCCAGGGTATTCTCAGAAACATGTGAGCAAATTGCAGATGTGCTCATTCTAGTTACTAAGAATTCTCTGGTCTGGAATTATACCCCCACACATTGCTTGTGTTTCTTCTTCTTATCGGCTGCTGCCAAATCAATTTGCTGCCTGTTCGAATGTCAACACAACATGCTCCTTTAATGTAGCCATGGATATTTGTCTGCACTGGCAGCTTTGCCTTCTGTTTGATCTCAGAGCTGCCCTCAAATTCACACAGGGCCTGCAGTCATTCCAATTAATGTGCATGTGAGAGATGGCAGTTTCAAAATATCAGCATCAGCCAGAGAGTTGTGAGCAAAGGACACGAACAGATGATAAAGCAACAACCCATCTCCCACTGACCTTCCCCTGTATCAAGGTCATCTGAACCAGCACACCGTTCCTCCCATTTCACTGTTCACCATCTCTCATTTCATTCTACCATCTTTCCCCTGCCACGGCTCAAAACAGCCCCCTCAGTGGACCGTGTCTGAGAATGGATTCTGCATTCTTCTGCATTACCAAGATCAGTGAATCATTTGCTCAATCCACTGAAACATCAGGTTCTAAGCTGCTCGTTCTCAGATTGGTTCAAAGCACCTGCCATTTTTAGTTCTCAAATTAATCTTTCTCATAATATTTCCAGATATAATATGATAAAAATGATATTCTCTGTAACACACGGGATCAGCAGCAGCACATGGCTGATTCTAGGACTGACTCTCAAACAGTTGCACAAGAATCAAGAATCAAATAATGTAACAGGAACTGGACATAATTAATATTTCATTGAAATCTATTAATGGAAAATACTCTATTATTAATGATACACAGGGACAAATAAGTCTTTCTTCAAGTGGAAGTGAATGTTATTCAGCTGAAGTGTACCTCCCCCTCAACATTTAAAGAATGTTGAGCCACGCAGGAATCAATAAATGCAGTAAAATCTGTGAGCAGTAATGTGAGCTTCCACCAGCAGGGAAAATACAGACAACACTGAACACACAGAGTAGAGGGAGAACATCACAATGCACAGCAAATACATTACATAATGTATCAGAGGATAATCCATCAATCCTTCAATTCAATTCATAAATCTAGAATTTAAAGTTAGTCTCAGTTATGATGACCATGACAACATCATCGATTCGTAAAAACCCATCCGGTTCACTAATGTCCTTCAGGGAAGGAAATCTGCCATCTTTACCTGGCCTGTCCTACATGTGACTCCAGACCCACAGCAATCTGGTTAACTCTTAAATGCCCTCTGGAATGGCCCAGCAAGCTCCTTAGTTGTATCAAACGCCCACAGAAAACTCAAAAAGGGGTGAAAATGGACAGACTACCAACATCAACATGAAGGAGGGAATTACAGCCCTGTTGAACCTGCTAAGTCCTCCTCACTAACATCAGGGGATCTGTGCCAAAAATTGGGAGAGCTGACTCACAGGCTAGTCAAGCAACAGCCTGTCCTGTCCTGGACATCACCATCACCATTTCCGGTGTGCTCTGCCCCACTGGCTGGACAGACGCACTAGAGGTGGTGACGTTATAGTATATAATCGGGAAGGTGTTGCCCTCAGAGCCCTCAATATCAACTCCCGACCTCATGAAGCCTCAGAGCGCAGATCAAATATGGATAAAGAAATCTGCTGCTGATTATCACCTGCACCACCTTCGGTCCCCTCCTTCAGCTGATTAATCAATACACTTCCATGTTGAACACTGATTGGAAGAAGCACTGATGGTGGCAAGGGCACAGGAAGCATTCTGGATGGGGAACTTCAATGCCCATCACCAAGTGAGGCTTGGTAGCTTTGTAATATGCCTTTAAGGCTTAGCAGCATGACATCACTCGATGGGAGGTATGTCATGTGATCTAGCCTTTTCACTTTTGCCTTTGAGCAGAGCGCACACACACACACACACACACACACCTCTGCTGCTGATGTATTTAAGCTTTTGTTACCAATAGGAGACAGGAAAGCTACGGATTTCCTCTCACCAACTGTCCATAAGCAGAAGGTGTTTTCAATTATTTTAAAAATGTGCTGTGGCAAACCTTCAGTTTGTCTGATCCAACTTACTAATAACCTGCAATAAACTCATGTTATGATTTACACAGTTTTATTTAACATTCAAAACGTAACGGAGGAGTGTTCGGAACTTCCCACCACGCTACACACACAGAGGTGGGGAGATAGAAAAGGAGCTTTACAACTATGGACAGTAATAATACAAATGTTATGCTCGGATGGGAAGAATGCACAGTTTATCTAGCCCCACAGCTCCACAGGCCGCACCATTAGTTTAAGAGTTCGATTCATTCATCAAAACGGCCAATTATTTATCTTCACTACTGTTAGATCCAGAATATAAGTGACTTTAACCAGGCTCCTTTCAATAAACTCATATTGATTGACTTATTATAAAACAAATTGCAAGAACTGGTGGGCACACAATTGTAATCAAGAAGTATAACTATTTCTTACTTCTAAAATTCCCCAAAGACGCACACACACAAACACGTGGCAAACTGATGGGGATCTCTACAGAGGTGGGCAATTGAAAAGTAGACTTTGGGAAAGAAAGGATGAAGTTTGCATTGTTTTGATGCTGTTGATTTGGACCACTCTTGTGTGAAGACAGACTGTTAGTCCCAGTCGATGTCTGGAGGTTCTCACAATGGGTTTGGAGGAAAATAGACATGATGTGGCGATGCCGGCACTGGACTGGGGTGAGCACAGTAAGAAGTCTCACAACACCAGGTTAAAGTCCAACAGGTTTATTTGAAATCACAAGCTTTCCGAATGTTGCTGATGGAGGAGCTGCGCTCCGAAAACTTGTGATTTCAAATAAACCTGTTGGACTTCAACCTGGTGTTGTGAGACTTCTTACTGAGAAAAATAGAACCAGATCAATTCTTTGCATCTCAGCCTTTCGGCTTTCCAAAGACAGACAATTTTTTTCCCCAACAATTAAAATAATTGCAGTGCAAACAACCTTCCCCCATCAAGTACCATGTTGGTCAGGTGATTTGGAAAAGGTATCGTTGTTGCCAGTCTAAAGGTGAGTTTATGACCTTTTAGTGTATAGATATGGCACACCTTCCCCCTTCACCCTCCCTTTTTCCCCTCCCTCTTCCCCCTCCCTATTCCCTCTCCCTTTCTCCCCACCCTTTTCCCCTCCCAACAGGGCTGAACCATCCCACAATCAAAGGAATCCGTTCTAAGTTCTGCAACCCTGCAACTTCCAGCTGTGAGCGGTGGTGAGCAATTAAACATCTTACTGTGAAGTGGACTCCACAAATACCCTCATCTTAAATGATGGTTGAGCTCAGCACATCAATACAAAATATAAGGTTAAAGCATTTGCAATTACCTTCAGCCGGAAGGACTGAGTGGATGATCCATCTCCACCTCCTCCTGAGGTTCCCAGTGTCACAGATGCCTGTCTTGAAGCACTCAAATTCACTCCAGGTGAAATCAAGAAACGGCTGAAGACATTCGAAGCTGCAAAGGCTATGGGCCCTGACAACATTCTGGCAATAGGACTGAAGACTTGTGCTCCAGAACTAGCTGTGCCCTTAGCGAACCACAGCTACAAGACTGGCATCTACCCAGCATTGTGGAAAATTGCCCCGAAATGTCTTATCCATAAAATGCAATGCAAATCCAGCCTTGCTCCTAACATGGATAAAAGAGTTGGACTCAAGAGATGCGGTGAGAAGGACTGTCCACAAAAATAGCACTTGATCAAGTACGGTATCACGGAGGCCTAGTAAAACTGAAGTCAATGTGAAAAAATTTCCACTGGTTGGAGTCCTACCTATCAAAGAGGAAGTTAGCTGTAATTGTTAGAGGTCAATCATCTCAGTCCCAGAACATCATTGCAGGAATTCCTCAGGATAGTGTCCGAGGTTCAATCATGTTAGGTTGGTTCATCAATGACCTTCCGTCCATCATAAGTCAGACATAGGGATGTTAGCTGATGATTGAACAATGTTCAGTACCATGCACGACTCCTCAGTTTATGTCCATATGCAGCAAAACTTGGACAACGTTCAGGCAATGGCTGATAACTGGCAAGTAACATTCACACCACACATGTGCCAGGCAGTGACCATCTCCAATGGTCAGGACAGAATCTAACCATCTCTCTTGACGTTCAATGGCATTACCATCACTGAATCCCTCACTGTCAACATCCTGGAGGATATCATTGACGAGCCATATAAAATTGTAGCTGCAAGAGCAGGTTAGAGACTGGGAATCCTGTGGCGAGTAACTCACCTCCTGACACCCCAAAGTCTGTCTCCATTTGCAAGGCACAAAATGTGATGGAATATTCTCCATTCGCCTGGATGAGCGCAGCTCCAACAAGTTTGACACCATTCAGTACAAAGCAACCCACTTGATTAGAACCTCCACCCCCCACTTCAATATTGACTACCCCCACCACCGGTGCACAGTGGCAGCAGTGTGTACCATCTAAGGTTGCACTGCAACAACTCACCAAGTCTCCTTTGACAGGACCTCCCAAGTCCATCATCTAGAAGGACAAGGGCAGCAGACACATGGCAACACCACTACCTGCAAGTTCCCCTCCAAGCCACTCACCATCCTGACTTGCAACCATGCCACTGGGTCAAAATCCTGAAACTCCCTCTGTGACAGCACTGATGGTGTACCTACACCACATGGACTGCAGTGGGTCAAGAAGGCAACTCATCACTTCCTTCTCGAGGGCAATTAGGGATCAGCAATAATTGTTGGCCAAATAATACGCACATCTTGTGAAAGGAAATGAAAAACACTGGACGAGAAAGAGTTGGGCAGGGAAAGTAAATAGTTCAGATTTTCAACACTTGCTTTTTTCACCTTTTCTTTAACCCTGTGCGTTGTGATATTGTGACAATTCACTATGGCTCCAAACTGACATGGAATCTAATGTACCTCAGCTACCTAAGTCACAGCAATGTTGTTGGACATAGGTTGACTTTCATTGTTTGTGTTACTCTTGCCAAACAGAGTATTAGCAAATTTATGTCAATGTTGATGTTCCTTTGAGTCTTTATTTCACATTATTTAAGAGAATGAAAGAGTGCATATCCAATCCATCCATTCACAGCTTTGGCCAACATCCATGGCTGTTAAGACCATAAACCTTGATTAAGAAATTAATGACGTGGGCTGAAGATCAGCTGGGACAGAATTAATACAAGTTTATCTTGTCACTTCAGCCTGTTTTATGTAGGTGAGTGGAGTCCAATTCGAGCTCTCTCATCTGTAAATCAATTACAACTTGGATACTATGACAATATTTTATAGGGAATTTCTGTGCCTGTCATCTGCTGGGAATTATCTTGTGGGATGTTTCTTCTCTGTATTGTTCCGAAATTAGCTGTGTTCTCTCCCATTAACACTATTCTAACATCATGACACACAACATTTTTCAGTTGGACAAGTATTTACAGCCCATCACAGTTTTTCTTCTGTCTTTTTCCTTGATGCTACTGTGGTTATTGTTCCTCCAAAGTTTTGCTTCATAGACCTTCCTGAGCTTCAGATTGCTGCCCTCTACCCCAAACCTGTGCTGAACAATTTGAAACATGTAGAACAAATTCAGTTTTAGACATTACCTCAGAATAGTGGAACTCCTCACTTCCTCTCACTGCAACAATCTGCAGGTTTTTAATCCCCAAATGCACTATTCACTTTGGGCAATTTCTTATGTTACCTCATTCTTTGCTAACTAACTCTGTCTCTCTGTTGATTTATTTCAGAGTCTTCTTTCATTGCATTCCAATTACCCACAGTTCCTCACAGCGGCGTTACTGTCTGTTCCTGGGCCGGGATTCTCCCCTACCCGGCGGGGCGGGGGGTCCCGGCGTACCGGAGTGGCGAGAACCACGTCGGTGGGAGAGGCCTGACAGCCGTGGGACTTCGGCCCATCGCGGGCCAGAGAATCGTTGCGGGGGGCCCGCCAACCAGCGCGGCGCAATTCCCGCCCAACCGATTCCCGGGTGGCGGAGAATTCTGCCCCGATCTTCAATTTCCCAGTATTTATTTTCCTAAGTTTCCTTCAAACTCTTCCTTTCTAATCAAGAATTTGTCCTGTTCTTTTAATCATTTCCCCTTTTTTTGATCTTCTGTTCTCCCTTGTTTTATCTTTCATCTCCTCATTGACTCCTCATCCACTCTTTGTCTTCAGTTTTGTTCTCCTCCATCTCATGGAGCAGTTTTACTGCCCAATTTATCATGTCTGAGAACACATGTCTGAGAACAGGCACTAACAGATTCAAAAGCAGCTTCTTCCCCACTGTTACCAGACGCCTAAATGACCCCCTAATGGACTGAACTGATCTTTCCACACATCTTCTCTACTGAGTAGTACTACACTCTGATGCCTGTGTCAATGTGTATTTATGCATTCCCTATTTTTTTCCTGTATGGAATGATCTGTCTGGACTTTACGCAGAACAATACTTTTCACTGTACCTCGATACATGTGACAATAAAATAAATACAGTACAATGATTTCTTTATTCAGCTGCCACAACTCAAACAAGTAATCCTAAGTAAACACATATTTCTACTCATAAAACTAAAGCCAGATTTTCCCTACAGACATCTATGCAAGACCTGGATGGTAACCTTCTTCTGTTGCCATGTTAATCCTGGATCATTGTTTGAAGACAGAGGGTATTTCATCTTTTGAGACCTTAATCCTTGATGAAAGATTCCATTTCTAATAGTGTATGTGATAAATTGTTGCTGCAGAACTAAATAAACGGGCCAATTGTTTGAGAAATGTTTACTTGACTATTCTTAAAGAGGCAAAGTATTGCACTGCTCCAGAATCAGTTCTTCAGTGAACAATAGATATGGCTTAACTCTCAGGACTGACCAGAGACCCTATACATCAATCATCCCAGGGCAGCACCGTGGCGCAGTGGGTTAGCCCTGCAGCCTCATGGTGCTGAGGTCCCAGGTTCAAGCCCAGCTCTGGGTCATTGTCCGTGTGGAGTTTGCACATTCACCCCGTGTTTGTGTGGGTTTCACCCCACACAAGCCAAAGATGTGCAGGCTAGGTGAATTGGCCACGCTAAATTGCCCCTAAATTGAAAAAAAGAAATTGGGTACACTAAATTTTTAAAAAATACATCAATCATCCTACTTCAAACTCTGGCAAACATTAGATTAAACAAAATCAACTATTACATTTTCTTGAGATCTGTTTCCCTGAAACCAACTTTATTTGTCATAGTTCATACCAGGCAAGTGTAAAGCTCTCACAAAACTGCATTGAGTAAGATTCTACAGAAAATAGTGGACCATAGAAACTAGGAGCAGGAGGAGACCATTTGGCCCTTCAAGCCTTCTCCGCCATTCAATATGATCATAGCTGATCGTCTATCACAATGCCACAATGTGATAGAGAATTCCTCAGGTTCACTACCCTTTGAGTGATAACATATTTCCTCAACTCAATCCTAAATGGTCAACCCCATGTCCTGAGACTGTATCCCCCGGGTCTAGATTCCCCAACCAGGGAAACATCTTCCCTGCATATCGTCTGTCCAGCCCTGTTAGAATTTTATACATTTCAATTCGGTCTCCTCTCATTCTTCTAAACTCAAGTGAATATAGGCCAATCAAACCAATCTCCCGTCGTAGGACAGACCGACCAGAGAGTAGTAGGGGCGTGGAATGCCCTGCCTGCAACAGTAGTGGACTCGCCAACATTAAGGGCATTTAAATGGTCATTGGATAAATATATGGATGATAATGGAATAGTGTAGATGGGCTTTAGATTGGTTTCACAGGTCGGCGTAACATTGAGGGCCGAAGGGCCTGTACTGCGCTGTAATGTTCTAATATCTTCTAATGACCAACACCGGTATCAGCCTAGTGAACCTTCACTGCACTCCCTTATGGCAAATATATCCTTTCTCAGGCCAGGTGACCAAAACCGCACAAAACCTTCCCGGCGTGGTCTTACCAAGGCCCAGTATAACTGCAGTAAGCCATCTCTACTCCTCCTGCAATGAAGGCCAACATACCATTTGTCTTCCTAATTGTTTGCTGCAAATCTGCCGCTCCACTTTCATTGACTTGTGTACAAGCTCATCTAGATCCCTTTTTTACATCCCCACTTCGCAATATATCACCATGTAAATAATACTCTTCTGCTTTCTCATCGAAGTGTATAACTTCACATTTAGCCCATTGTACTGGATCTGCCATGTGCTTGTCCATTTGGTCAGCTTGTCTAAATTACCTTGAAGCCTCCTTGTAGCCTCCTCACAACTCACAATTCCACCCAGTTTTGTGTCATCAGCAAATTTGGAAATGTTATATTTGGTTCCCTCACCCAGGTCATGTATAGATGTGGTGAACAGATGGAGCCCAAGCACTGATCCTGTGGTACCCCACTAGTCGCTGCCTGCCACTTGGAAAAATACCCATTTATTCCCACTCTCTGTTTCCTGGCTGTCAACCAATTCTCAATCCATGCCAATACATTACCCCCCCCCCCCCCCCCCCCCCCCCCCCCCCATCCCCTATGCTTTAACTTTGTCCACTAATTTCTTATGGAGAACCTTATCAAAAGCCTTCTGAAAGCCCAAATACACCATATCCACTGATTTTCCCTTACCTATTCTACTAGTTACATCCGCAAAAAACCCCATTAGGTTTGTTAAGCATAATTTGCCTTTCATACCCCCTTGCTGGCTTTGTCCAATTATGTTAATGCTTTCCAAATGGTCTGTTGGCGTGTATTTTTTTAAATGTATTTTATTACAAACATGTATCAAAACAGGTTACAGCGAATAAACGCCCCAGGAAACATACTTCCCTACAATCAACTATACAGTCTGTACAGATTTTTCCCCTTTTTCACCCCCCCTCCCCCGTGACGAACAGCCCCTCAAACACGGCAACAAACATCCATCACCCTTCCTCAAACCCCTGTGCAGACCCCTTAACTCATACTTTATCTTTTCTAATCGCAGGAAGTCATACAGGTCACCCAACCAAGCTGTTATCCCCGGTGGCAATGCCGACTGCCACTCCAGCAAAATTCGCCACTGTGAAATCAGAGAGGCGAAGGCCAAGACATCGGCCTTCCTCCTCTCCATGAGCTCCAGCTTCTCTGAAACACTAAATATCGCCACCAAAGGGTCTGGATCATCTCCTCCTCCACTATCCTGGCTACAACTGCGAACACTCCTGCCCAGAATCTTCCCAATTGTTTGCAATCCCAAAACATGTGCGCATGATTCGCTGGCCCCCGCCCACACCTCTCACACTCATCTGCTACCCCCTGAAAGAACCCACTCATTCTCGCCCGAATCATATGCACCCTGTGCACCACCTTAAACTGTATCAGGCTCACCCTTGCACTTGAGGAGGTCCCGTTTACCCTCCGCGATGCCACACTCCATGCTCGCCAATTGATCTCCCTCCCAAATCCGCTTCCCATTTCTCCTTAATCTTCACCACCCGCTCGCCTCCCTGCTCCCCCAACCACTTGTATATATCCCCAATTCTTCCCTCCCCTTCCACATCCGGAAGCAGCAGCCGCTCCAGCAGGGTGTATCCTGGGGAACCCCCTCCCGACCTTTCTGTTATCACGTTTTTTATAACAGACCCTGGCATCTTCTCCATTACTAATGTCAGGCTAGCTGCCATTTCATTGTTCCCCATTATAATTTCCCCAACTTCTGACTGGAAAAGACCTAGATGTGTCTTTAATAGCCTTTTTTCTTCACAATTGTTTAGAAGCTTTTACACTCAGTTTCTATGTTCCTTGTAATTTTAGTCTGTTACGGAATGGTGCCTGGGCAATACGGAGTGGAGAGGAGTGGAATACAAACTAAGAGTTTGCAGCTAGCTCTGTTTTCCTGACTCTGCATGAACATTTGATTTTGCACGGAGGTGCTCATTCTATAATGAGGCCACATATTTTTTTTGCTGGCTTGCCTTACCTGTTGTAAGCTATCTGAAACACCTGGATTGATCAAAAGCCAGTGATTAAATAAACTCTGATATGTCAGTATCTCCCTATGCATTTAAACGGAAACCTAGTTAGGTATTGGAGGGAGAAGGGAGTAGAAGGTTATGTTAATAGGGGTTGTGATGAAGTCGGATAGGAGAAGGCTCAGGTACAGCATTAACACTGGTGCAGACCCATTGGCTCAATGGCCTGAAGCTGCCACCTATTTCACCTGACATGTGTATGTTTCTGATATGTTTGAGGGAGGCCTGTTTTCTAGCTTATGGTGCACTTTATACCTACCAATAAAACTTGTGACGTCGACATGGTAATGCGGATTACAGGGTCAACGGCAGGGTTCTGAGGAATGTGGAGGAACAGAGAGATCTTGGGGTTCATGTCCACAGATCTCTGAAGGTTGCCACTCAAGGGGATAGAGCCGTGAAGAAGCCGTAAATTAATTGATAACAGTTTTACCCTTATTGCATGCATCTCTGATTTCAGGTTTAATATTCCCTCATATCTCCATTTCTGTTTGGGGGCCTATAAACAAATCCCAAGATGTGCATTAAAATACAAAGGGCGGGATTCTCCGTTCCTGACTCCGATATTGTAATCGGTGATCGGGCAGAGAATCCCTTCCGGCGCCCAAATCAGGGGGCGCCGCCGATTTGACACTGGTTTTCAATTCTCCGCCCCCTATGAAATGGCGGGCACGCTGCACGCCGTTGGAATGGTGTTGGCGCATCATTGGAAAGCCCTCCCTGATGCTCCGCTCCTGATTGGCCGAGATACCGACCGCGTGCTTGACGTGTGGCCTGAGCGCTCGGGAAACCGGCATGGCGTCCATGGACTGCGTCCAGCACCACTACAGTCGGCCGGGTGCCGTGCTGCTGGTCGGGGGGGGGGGGGGGTCTTCTGCGACGGCTGGGGGGTACTGGTGGGGGGAGACCAAGGGATGGCCAGGGGGATGACCTGTGAGACCGTATTTGGCAGGTGGGGTCCGCGCATGGCCAGCACCATGTTGTACGGCGCGACCCGTGTGCATGTGCGGCCAGGGACACAGTCATTATCCATCTGTTTTTGCCGCAGGAGAGGGAGTTTTACCTGGTGCCGCTGCTAACCCCTTACCAGTCCCGGAATCGGTGAGGATTTGACTCCGACTTTGGCATTGTAAAAAGCCACAGTTCCCACGCCAGCGTCGGCACTTAGCTGCAAAAAACGGAGAATACAGCCCAAAGCCCTTTGACTTGTCTTTTTAACCTTGTTCGTCGTCTTCGTTTTATTTCGCATTATTGGCCCAATTTCGCCCTTGTTTTTCTGCCTTCCCCTTTTGCTTCTTATATAGGGTGGCATGGTGGAATAGTAGTTAGCTCTACTACCTCACAGCGTCAGGGAGCGGGTTCAATTCCGGCCTGGGATGAATGTGTGCAGTTTACATTTTCTCCCCCTGTCTGCCTGGATTTCCTCCAATTGCTGCGGTTTCCACCCATTGTCCAAAGATGTGCAGGTTGGGTTAAGGGGTTATTGGGGTGGGGGAGTGGGCTTGGGTGGAGTGCTCTTTCCAAGGGTCGGTGCAGACTTGATGGGCTGAATGGTCTCCTTCAGCGCTGTAAGAATTTTATGATTCTATGATGTGAGTGCGAGAAGGGCTGCGTTTCCCCAAGTTCTGCCTCTGCTCATGTTTTAAACTATTCTTTTATCCATGTCTATGTGCACATTTCTTTTTTGTTTTTTCTTGGTTTACACTTGATCCATATTTTGGCACTATTGAGTCGAGCCAAAATGCTTATCTCCGTTGATCTGTGGCGGCAGGAAGGAGTTGGGGTGGGGCCTTGTCTTCAGCGGCACAGCTAAATTTGGAGGTTTCCCGCCTGACGGTGTGGTGTATACCAATGTCTGATGGCTGCTTACGATGATATTAATCCATCTGAATGTCTCGGCACTGCGGTGTAGGTCATGAAAGCCCAATTTTAAGAGTTGGAGACACACGAGGATGTTCTTGTTGCAGAGTGAGCAGTCGATGGAGCACATTTAATCCTGGTTTCGAGTCTGGGGATTGGATTGGCCACCCGACCCCTGGTCTTGTGTTGTCCTGTTCCTAATGGCGGCCGAGAAGGTTCGGGGATGGCAGAGCGCCTGCATTATCCCCCCTGCTGGAGCCTGTGCTTCGATCGTTGGAATCTGTGGAAGATCCTGAAGACTGCTCACCATTTTTGATCCTGTTTTATCCTTGATCATACTTTCTTTGTGTGCTGGTGGAGCAGTCTTTATCCTGACAATAGCCTCGCATCTCAGTTTGTATCCTGGGCTTCGCTCCCTGTTTCATAGCATTTACAGTGCAGAAGGAGGCCATTCGGCCCATCGAGTCTGCACCGGCTCCTGGAAAGAGCACCCTACCCAAGGTCAACACCTCCACCCTATCCCCATAACCCAGTAGCCCCACCCAACACTAAGGACAATTTTGGTCACTATGGGCAATTTAGCATGGCCAATCCACCTAACCTGCACATCTTTGGACTGTGGGAGGAAACCAGAGCACCCGGAGGAAACCCACGCACACTACGGGCAGGGTGTGCAGACTCCGCACAGACAGTGACGAAAGCTGGGAATTGAACCTGGGACCCTGGAGCTGTGAAGCAATTGTGCTAACCACAATGCTACCGTGCTGTTGTTGTCTGTTGATGTTGTCAATATATTTGCTTGTAGGGAAATGAATAATTTGGGTGTGATGCCCTGCACTGTAGGTTATCCTGATTCAAATAATTTTATATCATGTTATGCTGAATGTTGAGTTTGGGATTTATGCGGACTCTCTGTACGAATACATCCTTTGGTGGGAGGATGAGCAGAGCCAGAGTGGGATGAGGGGTGGAGGGGAAGGGTTAGTAGGATTAGTTCTCTCCTCGCTTTGTTCCAGGAAGGTCCCCCCAGTGTGAGTTGGACGCTTATCTTTGTTCAGCACCTCTCCTTTTCCAGGCCAGGAAAAGGAGGAAAAGGCACCCGGAGGAAACCCACGCACACACGGGGAGGATGTGCAGACTCCGCACAGACAGTGACCCAAGCCGGAATCGAACCTGGGACCGTGGAGCTGTGAAGCAATTGTGCTACCACAATGCTACCGTGCTACCGTTTTGTAGCTATGGGAATGATGTGGGTCTTTGATGTTGGCTGTATCCTGTTCTGGTGCAGACAGGTCTTGTATCTGTGATGGGAATATATTGGGAATTTTGTCCCTGATTTATTTGGTCTTATTTGTTCCCATTATTGCTTTGACTATTGTTGTGTTCTGTACCTGATGTACATTGTTATCAACGACTATCTTTTTTGTTTTGTTTTCTTTGATGTGATTTGAAAACTCCAATAAAAAGACTTTGAAAAATACAGTAAATATTTCCAGGGCTAAACAGCTCTCACCTTAGTATAGGTACACTGCACAACTTTTCACTCTTGTCTGCTCTGTTGTGGAAATCCAAGAATACTCAGAAACAAGACTGCTTAGTGCAAGAAAGATTCTTCTGACTTGACTGGATAGCTGATTCAAACAAATTTGTACTTTCTCCCAGGATATATTTCCCCAACACAACTCAACTCAACATCTCTCCTTAAATATCCTTTTCCCCTTTCATTTCAGTTCCATTGTCCTTAGCACCCATTTGAACACATCATTTCCAAAATATAAAAATCTTTCATGTTTTCCTTTTGGGTCAAATAAAAATGAATAATCTTCCCATGTTTGCTTATGAAACCTTTGCAAGTTGTAAAGGTCCGTCATTCCTCTTTGAAACTTAAGTTGAAAAAGCGAAAACCTTATCTATCTCCTAATGTAAACCTCTAAAGTCTACTTAGTTACTTATAAATGTCCATAGCTTCATCCCAAGTGCATGCATTCACTGCTTCCACCCCTTTCATCTCTCAATTCTTCCAGGCCAGCTGTCTCCATGTTTTCCCCAGCTTTATTAAATCATTTATACACACAGGCACACAATATTCTTTACGAATAGCACAGTATTCCCGCAAAATAATTTTTAAAAATCTGTCCTCACACAATATTGAGTCTGTGAGATTTCAATGTACTGAATGATGGCAGTGAAATAGTAACTTCCAGATTTCCACATTTAGCTGCACCTTTGTGAACATCAGACATTATCAACAGAACCCTTCCAGTAGCCTTTCTTTACCCTGATGTTCTATATGATGAACCAATGTAGCTTTAAAAGCATCCACTTGCTTCCTGCTCACTTTCTAACCACTGATGACTCGTGAAGGAATTCAGGTTGACAAATTAACCTGTTGGGGTCTGACTTCTGGATCCTCATCGAGGACCAAAAGGAACTCCACTCCATCTCACTCTAATGCACCCCCTTCTGCATTCCCATTCCCCTTCCCAATCCAATCCCATCCCCCTCACCAATCTCATTCCCCAATAACTCCATCTTCGATACTTAACCAAACCCTCACCCCAGCCCCGTCGCCCTTTCCATTCCCACTTCCGATCCAATATGGATATTTCTCATTCTCTTTCCCAACATTAACTCTGGGTTATGACCCAGGTGCAGCCATTGAACCATCTTTATGGTTGTCCTATCTCATCATCATGACCCTGAGTCACCATGAACTTTCTATCTGCCCTCCCCACACCCACCCTTTGTTCAAAAGATACATTGAGCAGTTTGGCTGGTTTTGAGTTTATTGATGGTTGGGTTGAATTAAAATCCATTGTTTTGGAGGAAAACCCTATCCCTGTAACTCTGTAACTCTATCACCCTCTCCAGCACCTATTTGAATCTCCGTAGAGTTCAAATTGTTTGATGAATGAGGTTTAATAAAGAAGATGAAAGGTTGTTTATATGATGAAAAGTTGACAAATTGAATTGAAAATGGGTTCTGCAATAGAAAGTGAAAGGATGATGCATGGAGCTAGCGGTAATTGCGAAGCAACAGCGAGCTGACAAGCGCGAGTGCTCGGACCTGATCTCAACATCCCTGAGTTTGGGGTTTACAACAAAATGACACGGCAAAAGTTCGATAAGACCAGAGCCAGTGAAATGAGTCAAACAAAGGAAAGTCCTCAGAGGAGAGAAAATAGGCTAAAGGCACATATTGTTTTGGGGGGGCAGGCGACAATGTCTGGCGGGGAGGGTTGCTAATTGACTAAGTGGTTAACTTTAGAGAACCAGCTCTGTTCCTTTTACTATCCTGTGTGTCTTGATTGTCCAGTGTATGAGTGGCTTCGAACTGAGACTTAATGTGTCATCATTATAATCCTCAAGGGTTGGGCCAGATATTCACTTTGGGAGACATTGTTCATGAGCGAACAATCCTCATCTGTCCTAAATCTTTGAGTATCTCACTTACTCACTGCCTTACTTTTATATTCATTCATGAGATGTGGGTATTTATTGTCCATTGCTAATTGCTCTTGAGATGGTGATGGTGAGCTGCCTTCTTGAACCTCTGCAGTCCATGTTGTGTTTGTCATATACCCGTGAATATTTAAATCCCAAATTTTCTTATGCTGTAGCCATGTCTCTGTAATGCCTATCAAATCATACATATTTATTTCTATTTGTGCTACCAATTCATCTGTTTTGTTATGAATATCACATGCATTCAGATACAGAATCTTTATTAATAATTATAATCTTTATTGTTATGGTGCTGTCTTTTTAGTATTTTTGTAGCCTCTAGCATTATCAGCTGGGACACTGTTAAATTTATTTTACTGTCCCTTCTTGCCACAATCTAGTCAGCATTTCCTTTATTGCTACCATGCTCTTTTGCCTTTCTCAATTTAATTTAATACATCTTCCTAAATTTGAAGCCTCATTCCTATTATTCAATTTGAAGCCCTCTCTACTGCGCTAGTTATATGACTGGTCCCAAAACGATTCAGATGAAGACCGTCCCAATGGTACAACTCCCGCTTTCTCCAGTTCTGGTGCCAGTGAACCATGAATCAAAACCCATTTCACCTACACCAATCTTTGAGCCACACTTTCATCTTTCTAGTGTGATTTATCCTACGCTAATTTTCTTGTGGCTCAAGTAGTAATCCAGAGATTACTATCTTTGAAGTTCTTATTTTTAATTTAGCCCTGAGCTGCTCATACCTATGTCATTGGTATCTATGTGGACCACGACCGTTGGCTCTTCCCTTCCCAGATTTCTCTCCAGCCCTGAACAGATGTCCCGAATCAAACATCATCGAGTAACACAGCGTCTGGACAATTGCTCACGGTTGCAGGGAACTGTGCCTATCCGCTTGGCCAAACTGTATCCTATTACCACTACATTTCTATTTACTCCCTCTGCTTAAACAACTTCCTATGCCAAGGTGCCATTGTCAGTTCACTCATCCATCCTGCAGCCCCCGTTAGTCCATACAGGGTGCAAGGGGCTGGTTTAGCACAGTGGGCTAAATAGCTGGCTTGTAAAGCACACCAAGGCCAGCAGTGTGGGTTCAATTCCCGTTCCGTCCTCCCTGAACAGGACCCGAAATGTGGCGACTTGGGACTTTTCACAATAACTTCATTTGAAGCCTACTTGTGACAATAAGCGATTTTCATTTCATTTCATTTCAAGAACTCTGAGCCTGTTGGAATTTTTGTCTAGAGAAACAAAATATCAGAAGATCAAAACATCAACCGAACGCACAATTCCCCAACCTCCCCCAATCCCAGCTCCCCACCACATCCCACCTTTGCAATTTCTACCCCCTTAACCCCCCCCAGCCGCCCTCCCCTTCAAACCTCCTTTAAGAAATAAATCAACAGTTTCCACCTCCAGGTGAACCCCTCTACAGATCCCCACAAAGCGAACTTGATCTTTTCCAACCGCAGGAATTCTGCCAGGTCACTTAACCATCCACCTGCCTTTGGCGGCTCAGAGTCCCACCAACACAACAAAATCTGTCTCTGGGCTATCAGGGAGGCAAAGGCCATTTCATGCGGAGAAAACACAATGGGCCGAATAGCCTAATTGTGCTCCTGTATCCTATGAACATCGGCCTCTCTCCCCGGATCCTCCGGTCCAACAAATATCGCCACCTTCGGACTCGGGGCTACCCTAGAACCTCGGACGTAACATCCCAGAACCCCTGCCAGAACCCCATCAGTCTTGCTCACGCCCAAAACAGTGGACGTGATTTGTGCCCACCCCCCCTCACACCACCCACACCTGACTACCTCCCCCCACAATGATCCTGCTCATCCTCGCCTGTCATGTGGGCCCTAGGCACCACCTTAAACTGGAAGAGGTTGAACCTCACTCACCTCCACAAGGCCATTACCCACGTTCCAGCCCGCAACTCCCCTCCCAACTCCTCATTCCAGTTGCGCTTCATCCTCCACACGGGAGAGCCCTCCCTCTCCATCAATTCTGTGTAAATATCGGACACCATCCCCTCCTCTTTATCGCTCTCCGACAGCCACTTGTTCTGCAACACCAGAGGCGGCAGGAAGGAAGACACCTCTCATGGAGTCCATCACCCACAGGAACCTAAAGCCGTTCCACTTGGGCAACTCACACAATTCCTCCAACTCCTCCAGCCCCACAAACTAGCCCCCTATAAACAAGTCCCGAAAGTACTCTACCCCCATCTGCCACCACCCCCGGAACCTCGCAACCAGCTCCACCGGCATAAATCAGATATTGGCACCCACAATGACATGCCCTCCAGCCTGAAATGTTGCCTGCACTAGCTCCACACGCGTAACATCAAAACCACTACTGGGCTCACGGAGTACCTGATCGGCTACCCCTCACACTCACACACACACACACAAACCCTGAAATTATCCCATTGACCTTCCTAAAAAAGGACTTGGGAACAAAGATCCCAAGGGAACGAGGTCCTGGAACATGATTAAGAACCTGGGCAGTACTATCATTTTTACCGTCTGCATGCGCCAGCCAATGACAGCAGCAACACATCCCACCTCTTAAAATCCGCCTTCGTTGCCTCTCCCAATCGAACCAAGTTCAATTTGTGTAGCAGGGCCCAGCTCCGTGCCACCTGGATTCCTAAATACCTAAAACCCGCACCCACCACCCTGAAGGCAACTCCCCTAACCTCCTCTCTTGCCCCCTAGCATTGATTGAGAAAACCTCACTCTTTCCCATGTTCAATTTGTACCCCGCATATTGGCCAAATTCCCTCAAAACCGCCATTATCCCTCCAATGATGCCCACCGGGTCCGAGATATATATTAACAGATCATCCACATATAGCAAAACTCTGGGCGGAATTCTTCCCCCCCCCCCCCCCCCCCCCCCACCATGCCGGGTGGGAGAATCGCGGGGCGCCGAGCCAGTCCCACCACGCCGCCCCGGCACCCGCACGCAATTCTCCCAACCCCCCCCCCCAAACCGGCGTGGCGAGATTCACGGCTGGCCGCTGGGAGAATCGCCGCTCGCCGTTTGTAATGGGCGAGCGGCGATTCTCCGGCCCGGATGGGGTGATTGGCCTGCCCAATACGACAGGTTCCCACCGGCGCCATCCACACCTGGTCTCTGTCGGCAGGAGCAGCGCAGGAACACTGGGGGGGGGGGGGGGGAGGCGGCTTGTGGAGCGGGGGTTCTTGCACCGGGGGGGGCCTCAAAAGGGGTCTGTCCCGCGATCGGTGCCCACCTCCTTTCCTCCGCCGCCCCGCAAGATCCATCCGACATCTTCTTGTGGGGCTGCCGCGGGGAGGATGGCACCCGCGCATGCTCGGGTTGGCGCCGGCCAACGTGCGCAGCCGCATCATTTACGCGGCGCCAAGGCCCAGCGCGCGTAAATGACGCGGCGCCGTTCTTAGCTCCCCGGGGTCGGGAGAATAGGGGGCTGGGAGCGTCCTCCATCGCCGGAGTGAAACACTCTGGTCTTCACTCTGCTGGCGGGACTTAGTCTCCCGATGGGAGAATTGCGCCCCCTATGCTTGGCACCCCCTCACTCAATCCCTTTCCAACCCCTCGACACCCTAAGCGCATCAACAGATTACTCCTGTTAACTAGCCAGCCCAACTAGAATTTTGCTCCCGCCCAAGGCCTCTGACTTTGTCGCACTCTTCCAGTTCTCCCCTCCCCCCAATCCTCCCAACCACCAACAAACAAAGAGATGTTTCAATCACTGCTCTAACCAGCTCCACCACCTTGGCCAAATCCTCCAAGGCCTCTTTCTTCTGCTGCTGCAATTTGTTATTTAAAAACTCCACCAGCTGCTCCGTCGACCACTGGGTGGGCAGTGCTGCCCCCCCGTGACCTCTGCCATCTTCACTGTGGTGCATCATGAAAACGTTCCTGCTCCAACTGCTCTCTCTTTCTTGTGTCACTTCTCGTGTCACAGCTCATCTGCTGATCCATACACCAACCTCACCAGAGGAGTATTACCTTCCCTGGGCACTCATACACCTTTTTCCCTGAAATACCACACCATTCGGGTGGGGAAGGACTGAAAAAATCCACCTTGAGTGGGAACCATCAAATGTGCGACCACTCACTCCATGGCCGCCACCAAAGCAGCACGGTAGCATTGTGGATAGCACAATTGCTTCACAGCTCCAGGGTCCCAGGTTCGATTCCGGCTTGGGTCACTGTCTGTGCGGAGTCTGCACGTCCTGCCCGTGTCTGCGTGGGTTTCCTCCGGGTGCTCCGGTTTCCTCCCACAATCCAAAGGTGTGCAGGTTAGGTGGATTGGCCATGATAAATTGCCCTTAGTGTCCAAAATTGCCCTTAGTGTTGGGTGGGGTTACTGGGTTATGGGGATAGGGTGGAGGTGTTGACTTTGGGTAGGGTGCTCTTTCCAAGAGCCGGTGCAGACTCAATGGGCCAAATGGCCCCCTTCTGCACTGTAAATTCCATGGTAATCTATGATAAACTCCATACTTCCAGAATGCGTTGATCCACTGCAATTCGCAAACCGCCACAATCGGTCCACAGCAGGCGCTATCTCCCTGGCCTCACTCACCCCTGGAGCATCTCGACAACAAGTAACCCTATGTCAGACTCCTAGTCATTGACTACAGCTCCGCCTTCAACACCATAATCCCAGCCAAACTCATATCAAAACTCCAAACAATACCTCCTCCACGATAATCCTCAATACTGGGGCCTCGCAAGGCTGCACGTGCTTAGCCCCCTACCATACTCCCTATAGTAAGAAGTCTTACAACACCAGGTTAAAGTCCAACAGGTTTGTTTCGAATCACTAGCTTTTGGGGCACTGCTCCTTCCGTTTAATTCCCATCTTTGGTCACCTTGGAGCCAAATCTCCGTAATCCCAGCTATGTCATACTCTTTACATCTATCTGCACAATTAATTCACTCATTTTAGTTTGGCAGATGGGGGTAGAGCATTCAGGCACAAAACCTTAAAGCTAGCCCTTTTAACCTTCATTGACAAGTCCCCGCTATTTTTTACAGTATCATTATCTGATACAGGCCCTTGATTTCTCTGCCTATCACCTTTCTTATTCTCCTTAGTGTCTTTTTCTCTTGTTGATTATCCCTGCTCTGATTACTTAATAGGTTCCCATACCCCTGCCCTCCCCCCCCTTCCCCCACCATCTCTTCAGCCACGCATTCACCCGATATATCCAGCTGTTTCCACTCTGACTAGTACGTGGTACTGGGTGTAATCTACCTTTGAGGTCTGATTTCTCAGCTTCCTTCCCACTCCTATATTCTGTTTTTTGGACCTTATCCCTTTCTTTACCAATGCCATTTGTACCGATGTGCACCACAACTGCTGGCTGTTCACCCTCCCCCTCCAGAATGTCCTGTACCCGCTCCGGGACATCCTTGATCCTAACACCAGGTAGGCAACCTACCATCCTGGAGTTTTGTTTGCGGCCACAGAAACACCTGTCTATTCCCCTTACAATTGAATCCCCTATAACTATTGCATTCTATCTGTTTTGCTGGATAATGGGCATGGATAAACCTGCACTGCCTGCCTAGCTCTCTTGATCTGCCTGGTGGTCACCCATACGCTTCCTGCCTGTGGAATTTGAGCCTGCAGTGTGACCACATCTCTATATGTGATAGCCACGATAATTTCCACCTTGCAGTTGCTGCACAGTGTCCCCAGCCGCCGCTCCAGCTTTAAAACCCGGGCCTCCAGGAGCTGCAGCTCGAGACACTTCCTGTACACAAGGTGGCACAGGGAACTGGAAATGTTCCTGATCTCCCACATGAAGCAGGAAGAGCAAACCACGGCATGGAGCTCCACTGCCACGTCTTACCCTTTAAACTAAATTAAATTTATCCTTTTTAATATCAAATAATATTCACTAATATTAACTAATATTACATCCTGCAGTTTGTTGTCTACTGACGTGAAAGGAATCTCGCTGAGTTTCTCGATTCAAAGAGAGCTAATGACTTTCATTCTGTCTTGCCAGAGACTAGCAGAAGGAGTGAGCATATGGTTCCACTCGGATTGTTGGTTTCTCCATGCTGCAGGTGCCGTTAATTGCACATACATCGCTTTGTAGCCCCACTCGTCACCGCGGTCCTTCCCAGAACTGACAGGGATTCCACTCTTTCGGTGTCCAGCTGGTGTGTGGCCAGAGGCAGTGAATCTTGCAGTTCAATGCCCAGTATACTGGCAGCAGTCACAATGGCACTGGCAAATGACAGTGGTGGGAGGGTGAATACGGTTATTCTGAAAGAGGACAGCTGGTCGAAACTCCATGGAACCACTGTCACCTCCCTGGGGTGGTACCTCAATAACCGCAGTAATCTGTTGGAGCACAGATTGCGAGACCATATTGGAATTTCACATGCCCCTTTGTACACTGGGTTCTGTAGCCTCAAACCAGCAGTCAGAGTATCCATGGAAGCAAGTGGATATTGCAGTGACTTCAGTCTGAGCTTCCAGAGCAGCTTTCAGACTTCTGGTGGAAGCCTCTGGTGCTACAATAGCTCTCAGACACCGACCACCAGATACTGTATGATGGTTGGCTCCACCAGTGTACAAATGGAGCTGGCCACCAGTTCCATGAGCTCTAAGCTCTATTCAAAGCCCTGTGCCAAGTTGCTTCAGGTCTCCTTGCTCCTTGACATTGCAGGCCAGCTTTCTGACAGACCTTCCAATATACCAAACATTTCATTCCTGCATACCCATCAATGTTCTTCTGCAACTCATCTGAATCTGCTAGAGAGGTGCAGGTGCTCACACTCCAGCGAGCTGTTTCTTGTGCTGTCCATCCAATTTCACCAGCTTCCCCACCCTCTGCTCCGCAGCTGCAGCTCGTTGTTGCCCAGTCATTCACCAAGTGCCGTATCTAATCAATTCTCTGATACGTGCAGTGTTAGAATCTGAGCTGTGTGAAATTGAGTGACGGGACTGTGTCTTCCTCACCTCTGTCTTCATGTTCTTCCAAGCTTGGCCAAGCTGTTCTTGGATATCTGAAAGGATAAAGGTTGTGGGGAGGGGAAGGGAAGGGTAAGAAGTGCATTCTCAGTACATTTGAAACTTTTAAGTCAGAAAGGAGTGTCGGCTAACGATGAAGTAGGATGTAAGGGAGAAGGGTCAGGTAAGAGAGTCACTTTATCTTCAACTGATCCATCCTTCTTTCTGATCATTGCCTTTGTAATGGCCACCCCAATAATGGTCAGATGCATCCTCTCCATAAGGATCAGGATATAGAGACTGGGTCTGACCCGTTTATCTCCTGCTAGCTCCAGCCGTGTACCAGTGATTATTGTGAAATCTATTTGAGTGATGTGACTGTCATAAGTTCTTAAGATATAGGAACACAATTAGGCCATTTGGCCCATCGAGTCTGCTCCACCATTCGATCATGGCTAATCTCATTATGATTGAAAGTTGGCAAAGTGTGCAGGCTGTGAGATGTGGATGTGTGGCTTACAGCAGTGTTAGGTGTGTGACGATGAGGTGAAGCCATGAATTGAGTATGAGGCCTGACTGATAGAGCTTGGGAGGCGTGTGTTGGGGTTGTGGTGTTTTGAGCAGTTGCTGAGGTTCGTGTCCAGAATGTTGGATGAAGCCTTTGAAGATGAACTCACAGATCACTCATCTGTCCAGCCACAATGCACCTGTCAAGTCACAATGCACCTGTCCAACCACAATGCACCTGTTCCAGCCACAAAGCACATGTTCCAGCCACAATGCACCTGTCCAGCCACAATGCACCTGTCCAGTCACAATGCACCTGTCCAGCCACAATGCACCTGTCCAGCCACAATGCACTGTCCTTTCAGAGATGCAACCTAGTTTTAAATGCTGCTGGCAACTGGATCCCTTATTAACGTGACAATAATGTTCTGTTTGCACAGCAATGAAGGGCTACAGGTTAACTATGCATCACAACCTCTCTGCCAGTTTTCAGGGCCTATCCAATTTCCCCCGTGTTTCAGACCTGACTTCTTTCCATCCCTCACATTCCTCCTCTCCTTTTCCTTGAAACTGCAGCTCACATTGCTTTTATTTGATAAATTCAGAGTACCCAATTCTTTTTCTTCCAATGAAGGGGCAATTTAGCGTGGCCAATCCACCTACCCTGCACATCTTTGGGTTGTGGGGGTGAGACCCACGCAGACACGGGGAGACTGTGCAAACTCCACACAGGCAAAGAGCTCGCATTCCTGCCAGTTTGCGGGCATCACATCACATCCTTTGAGCTGAATCTGTGTTTGTAAATCACTTGCTTTATTCCTTACAGGGGCCTTTGATTTAATCACAGCTGCACCTACTATGCCCACAGACCCTCAAAGTGTTTCTCATGGAGTCAGAGGGCGCGATTCAATGAAATAGTTTCTAAGTCTGGTAGCAAGTGGGAAATGCTGCGAGCTTCCCGTTGCTTGGCCCGGCATAGCCGCCACCGCAATCCACCATTAATCGGTCCACTTAGAGGGGCCCCTTGGGCTTCACACCGTAAATCATGGTTCGCCAGCCGATTCGCCAGGACCACGCTTGCCAGCCCCCTGCTAACCAGATAGAGCAGCTCCTGACCTGCTCTTGCATAGCCAACCCCACACAGCTCGCAGCCGTGGCATTGAGACGACCAGACCCTCAATATGGGGGATGAAGCCCTGGGAGGTGGTAGAGGCCAGGAGGGATGTCCTGTTTCTCTAGGGTCCTGGGGGTCAGCCACAGAGCAGCCGGTGCCATCTATGAGGGAATGGCAACAGCCGTCAGCTCGGGCAACATCACCAGTGCTGCAAGGGATTCTCCGGCGGGCAATTAGGGAGGCAAAGGAAAGGGAGTCGGCCCTCCTCCCCATGAATAGTTCTGCCTGTCCTGGATACCCCGAAGACTGCCACTCTTGGGCATGGCTCCACCCTCATCCTTTGGACATTGCCTTGAAGAAGACTGCCCAGAACCCAGCTAGTCTGGGACGAGACCAGAATATGTGGGTGTTGTTTGCCGGGCCTCCTTGGTACCAATCACATCTGTCCTCCACCTCTGGGAAGAATCTGCTCATTCGGGTTCTGGATAAGTGGGCTCTGGGTACCATATTTAAGTTCCATTATTAGCCTTGCACATTTGGAGCTGGAGTTAACATTGTGCCTCGCTCCAGAGTCCCCACCCTATTTCTAACACCAGGTCCTCCTCCCATTGTGGCGATCGCCATCCTGGCAGTGCCACACATTGCCAGCGATATCTTCTGCGCCCGTAGCCTCTAGGTCTCCTCCAATCAGCTATGGACCTGCCGAAATATCGCTGACATCTCCCTCTAAATGACCCGGCCATCCCTAAAGTCTCCGTCAGCTCCGGGTATATCTGTTCCATAGGCTCAGCATCTGGCTGTAACCCAGCTGGGCCCTGGGATCCAGTAGACCTCAGACTGAATGTACATCAGCAGCAGTGTGGTGCTCACCAGATTGTACCCCAGAAGCCTGACCACTGAGGTGTGTGTATCTGCGGGGGTGGAGAGTGGGGATGACAGCTGTGATGCATTGTTTGTGGCATCCTTGGAGCTCTCCTCTGAGGTGGTCTTGTGGGAGGCAGGGGAGGGTCCCACCCTGGATGGGCCGGCTGGAGGACCTCCAGGAGAATGGACATGTGGTCAGTGGGAGAGATGGGTCAGTCAGTAAGGCAATCACAACTCACGTTTGACAGGTCCTCTGGGTGGAGCCCAGTGGACCCTCACCTCTGCAGCAACCTCCGCTTTGGTGACCATTCTGTCCTTGGCCACTCCAGTCACTTCGAGGGCCCATTCCTCAAATGTGAACATAGAACATAGAACAGTACAGCACAGAACAGCCCCTTCGGCCCTCGATGTTGCGCCGAGCATTGTCCGAAACCAAGATCAAGCTATCCCAGTCCCTGTCATTCTGGTATGCTCCATGGGCCTTTCCAATAACCTCTTGAAAGTTCCTAAAGTGTCCGACTCCACTATCACAGCAGGCAGTCCATTCCACACCCTAACCACTCTCTGAGTAAAGAACCTACCTCGGAAATCCCTCCTATCTCCCACCCTGAACCTTATAGTTATGCCCCCTTGTAACAGCTACATCCACCCGAGGAAATAGCCTCTGAGTGTCCACTCTATCTATCCCCTTCATCATCTTGTAAACCTCTATTAAGTCACCTCTCATCCTCCTCCGCTCCAAAGAGAAGAGCCCTAGCTCCCTCAACCTTTCCTCATAAGACCTATCCTGCAAACCAGGCAGCATCCTGGTAAATCTCCTTTGCACCCTTTCCAATGCTTCCACATTCTTCCTATAATGAGGTGACCAGAACTGCACACAATACTCCAAATGTGGTCTCACCAGGGTCATATATAGTTGCAGCATAACCCCACGGCTCTTAAACTCAAGCCCCCTGTTAATAAACGCTAACACACTATAGGCCTTATTCACGGCTCTATCCACTTGATAAACTTCAGAGATCTGTGGACATGAACCCCAAGATCTCTCTGTTCCTCCACATTCCTCAGAACCCTACCGTTGACCCTGTAATCCGCATTCAAATTTTTTCTACCAAAATGAATCACCTCGCACTTATCAGGGTTGAACTCCATCTGCCATTTTTTGGCCCAGCTCTGCATCCTATCAATGTCTCTTTGCAGCCTACAACAGCCCTCCACCTCATCAACTACTCCACCAATCTTGGTGTCATCAGCAAATTTACTGACCCACCCTTCAGCCCCCTCCTCCAAGTCATTGATAAAAATCACAAATAGCAGAGGACCCAGCACTTATCCCTGTGGTACAGCACTGGTAACCGGTCTCCAGTATGAAAATTGTCCACCTACCACCACCCTCTGTCTTCTATGTGACAGCCAGTTATTTATCCAATTGGCCAAATTTCCCTCTATCCCTTGCCTCCTTACTTTCTTCATGAGCCGACCATGGGGAACCTTATCAAACGCCTTTCTAAAATCTATGTATACGACATCAACTGCTCTACCTTCATCTACACACTTAGTTACCTCCTCAAAGAATTCAATCAAATTTGCAAGGCAAGACTTACCCTTCACGTGTTCGTGTTGACTATCCCGGAATAAGCTGCATCTTTCCAAATGGTCATAAATGCTATCCTTCAAGACCTTTTCCATTAACTTACCACCGAAGTAAGACTAACCGGCCTATAATTACAAGGGTCATTCCTATTCCCTTTCTTGAACAGAGGAACAAATTTCGCCACTCTCCAGTCCTCTGGAACTATCCCCGTGGACAGTGAGCACCCAAAGATCAAAGACAAAGGCTCTGCAGTCTCATCCCTTGCCTCCCAAAGAATCCTTGCATATATCCCATCTGGCCCAGGGGACTTGTCGACCCTCAGGTTTTTCAAAATTGCTAATACATCCTTCCTCAGAACATCTACCTCCTCCAGCCTACCCGCCTGTATCACACACTCATCCTCAAAAACATGGCCCCTCTCCTTGGTGAACTGAAGAAAAGTATTCATTCAACGCCTCTCCTATTTCTTCTGACTCCATGCACAAGTTCCCACTACTGTCCTTGACCGGCCCTACCCTCACCATGGTCATTCTTTTATTTTTCACATAAGAGTAAAAAGCCTTGGGGTTTTCCTTGATCCGACCTGCCAAGGACTTCTCATGCCCCCTCCTAGCTCTCCTAAGCCCTTTTTTTTAGCTCATTCCTTGCTACCTTGTAACCCTCAAGCGACCCAACTGAACCTTGTTTTCTCATCCTTACATACTCTTCCTTTTTCCTCTTGACAAGACATTCAACCTCTTTTGCGAACCATGGTTCCCTCACACAGCCATTTCCTCCCTGCCTGACAGGGACATACCTATCAAGGACATGCAGTATTTGTCCCTTGAACAAGCTCCACTTTTCGTTTGTGCCTTTCCCTGACAGTTTCTGTTCCCATCTTATGCTCCCTAATTCTTGCCTAATCGCATCATAATTACCCCTCCCCCAATTATAAACCTTGCCCTGCCGTATGGACCTATCCCTCTCCATTGCAATAGTGAAAGACACCGAATTGTGGACACTATCTCCAAAGTGCCACACTTGGCCCGGTTCATTACCCAGTACCAAATCCAATGTGCCCCCCCCCCCCCTCTTGTCGCCCTATCCACATATTGTGTCAGGAAACCCTCCTGCACCCACTGCACAAAAACTGCCCCATCCGAACTGTTCGACCTATAGAGGTTCCAATCAATATTTGGAAAGTTAAAGTCACCCATGACAACTACCCTGAGACCTCCACACCTATCCATAATCGGTTTTGCAATTTCTTTCTCCACATCTCTATTACTATTTGGGGGCCCATAGAAAACTCCTAACAATGTGACCGCTCCTTTCCTATTTCTAACCTCGGCCCATATTACCTCAGTAGGCACATCCCCTTCGAACTGCCTTTCTGCAGCCGTTAAACTATCCTTGATTAACAATGCTACCCCTCCACCTCTTTTACCACCTTCCCTACTCTTACTGAAACATCTATACTCCGGAACTTCCAACAACCATTCCTGTCCCTGTTCTAACCATGTCTCCGTAATGGCCACAGCATCGTAGTCCCAAGTACCAATCCACGCTCCAAGTTCACTTACCTTATTCCGGATGCTCCTTGCATTGAAGTAGACACACTTCAACCCACCTTTATGTCTGTCCTGCAACCTTGATACCCTCCTCAGTACCTCACTACTCCAACACTGGCTTCTGGACTACAGCTCATTTTCCCAGCCCCCTGACAAATTAGTTTAAACCCCCCTGAAGAGCCATAGCAAATTTTCCTCCCAGGATATTGGTGCCCCTCTGGTTCAGGTGCAAACCGTCCTGTCTGTACAGGTCCCATCTTCCCTAGAATATGCTCCAATTATCCACGTACCTGAAACCCTCCCTCCTACACCATCCCTGCAGCCACGTGTTTATCTGCACTCTCTCCCTGTTCCTCACCTCGCTAGCAAGTGGCACCGGCAACAAACCAGAAATGACAACATGGTTTGTCCTGGCTCTCAGCTTCCACCCTAGTTCCCTAAATTCCTGTTTTAAATCCCCGTCCCTTCTCTTACCTATGTCGTTGGTACCGATGTGTACCACGACTTGTGATTGTCCCCCTCCCCCTGAAGGATTCTGAAAACACGGTCCGAGACATCACGGACCCTGGCACCTGGGAGGCAACATACCATCCGTGAGTCTCTTTCGCTGCCACAGAACCATCTATTTGTCCCTCTAACTATCGAGTCCCCAATAACTATTGCTCTCCTGCTCTCCCTCCTTCCCTTCTAAGCCACAGGGATGGACTCAGTGCTGGAGATCCGTTCACCGTGGCTGACCCCTGGTAGGTCATTCCCCTCAACCGTATACAAAGTGGTATACTTGTTACTGAGGGGAACGACCACAGAGGATCCCTGCACTGACTGCTTCCTCCCAGCCCTTCTCACCGTTACCCATCTATCTTCATTCTTCGGAGTAACCACATCCCTGAAGCTACTATCTAGGGCCACCTCTGCCTCCCGAATGATCCGAAGTTCAACCAGCTCCAGCTCCAGTTCCCTAACACGGTTTCTGAGGAGCTGGAGATCGGTGCACTTCCCACAGGTGAAATCAGCAGGAACACTGACGGCATCCCTCACCTCAAATATTCTGCAGGAGGAACATTGCACTGCCTTCCCTGCCATCCCCTCTAGATAAAAAAAGAACAAGAAAGAAATAGCTTACCTGTTATTCACTCTACCCCTTAGGTTAAAGGAGGTGGAAGGGTGGGGAACACTACAAATGTAGTCTCTAGGGTTTAGGAACTTAAATCTTTACTACTTACCCAGCAGTCACTCTGTCCTCACTCCGACCGGATTCAGCTGGAAACTCCCACCAGTAAGTTTTTAAAAAATTTACTTCCCTTCTCAGCAAGCACTCACTCAGCAACCACTGCCTCACGATAACACCTCAGGGAAAAGAAAAACTACTTACCAGTCACCAGCCAATCACTTACCTGCAGGCTGTGACGTCACGGTGAGGATTCAAATGTCCGAGACCCTTCCTCAGTCTGGGCCCTCTCCCAACAATTGTGGGAGGGTTTCTCCTGCGGAGACATAGAGAGGGCATTGTAAGCCGCTCACATGGTTCCCAGTGGAGGAACGTGGTTGTGAATGAAGGGTTGGGGGGGGGGGGGTTGAAGAGAGGCAGGGTGAAGGGTGGTTTGGGGGCTGCATGGAGGCTTGTGGGTGTGGATGTTTGCACCTGGTCGAAAAGGTCTCGTGGTGGCGGCGGGGGGGGGGGGGGGGGGGGGGGGGGGGTGGTTGGAGGGGGGGCGGTTGGAGGTGGGGGGAGGTTGGAGGGGGGGGGGAGGTTGGAGGGTGTTGGTGCCAACTCACCCCTGCTGCCCAGCGTAGGTCGTTAACCTTCTTGCGACACTGGAGATCAGTCCTCCTGGTCACACTTCCCGAGCTCACAGCCACCGTCACTTCATCACATGTGGCGCAGGCTGCCCTGTGGCTCACCCTACGGCACTCTGGGGAACGGGACATCCCTCCTTGCCTCCACCACATTGAGGAGCTTTCCCTAGATCCTCTCCAAATCGTGGGGCCAGTCTTCTCGGTGTCATGGCTGCGAGCTGAGTGGGGTTGGCTATGCAAGAGCTGTTTAAGTGAAGCTCGACCTTGTTAGCGGGGAGCTGGCGAGCGCAGTCCCGGCGAATCGGCTGGCGAACCTTCATTTGCGGCGAGAAGGCCGTGGGGCTTCGTTAAGTGGACCGATTAACGTTGAATTGCGTTGCCGGCCTTGTTGGGCCGAGTTCCAGGAAGCTCGCAGCAACTCTCGCTCGTTACCACACTTAGAAATCTTTCCAGAGAATCGCGTCCCTGGACTAGCATCTGAACTTTGATTATTTCAACCTCTTTCTTCACTCTGGCCTTTCACTCTCATTCCTTCCTTTCTCATCTTTAGATTGTTATACGTGTTGCTGTTATTTCCAGTCAAATCCACACCCACTTTGTTAGTTTGAAATTCTTGTCACTGTCCTCTGCATCCTGCTCACTCGGATCCTGTTCCCAGCCCAGTTCAGATGGCCCTTGTCCAAATTCCTTCCTGTCCTGGTATTGGTGCCAGTGCCCCCCCCCCCCCCAATTCCCACACCATTCCTTCAGCCACATGGTAACCTTCCTCCCCTTGACGTCTTTGAGATGATTCAGAGCTTTAACTGACAGACATTTCACAATCAGCACTGAGGAAATGACACCGAAAGATATAAACCTGAACAAATAGTTGAGGCTGCGATTGTGCATCTGCACTCTCAGGGTGTGTGTTTATTCTGACAGAATCCTTGTCAAATACTGAGAAGTTAAACTGTCACTTGTTAATAAATTGCTTCACACATTGAACCTATCAACTGTCATCAACATGTCTGAATGGCTCTCATCACTATGGAAACAGGGCCTTCTGATTTTTTGACTTTGTATTTAACTTGATGAGAGTCAGGGACTACCATTGAACTACATAGCCATGAATATCACATGACCATCAGTACCCTGATCATGTGGTGCAGTATATGTTTATTCTCATCTTTCTGCATTGTTTTCTCTTCCCTTTCTCCCCAACCCCATCGTTTCCTGTCCTATCCAGCTCAGAGTTTGTCTCTGATGGGCAAAAGTTCCGAGAGCCTCCCTCTCCTTCTTGCCCATCCTCCAGCTTGCGGACAGGCCTCTACTATCAAAGTTGGGTCCGATGTTAGCTTGCATGGGAGCATGGCTCAGGTCAGAGCACTTTATCCTGGGGGCAGAAGGTTTCAGCTCATGTTCTATCAAATAAGGATGGACGTGCCGTCTGGTGGGGGAAGGTAGGTGGAAGTCGCACATTGAATGGCTACACTTGAGGCTTTGGTTTTGGAGTTTAATGCTCGGTTCCTCAGGCAGTTGTTGGATAAGCTGGTGCAGGAAGACATAAGGAAGGAAGGGAATGTCGAAGAGCCAGAAAAAAGTAACTGGGAAGAAGGGGGCGAGCGAAGGTTTGTCATCAAGTGAACGGGTCAGCCAGGAAGAAGGAGGTTGGATCGCTGGGTGGGGCTACGCCCTTCACAGTGGAAACTCTGACTGAGGTGATGGCTGGAGAATTTCAGGGCAGTTCTCCAAACACATGGAGATGTCAACATCTTCGCAAAGCATTCAGTCGGCCGTGGGCCCTCTACCCTCTCGGGCAAGTCCACAAATCTCAAATTCTGCCACCTCGACCTGTTCTCCAGGTCCTCCACCTTGGCTCTAAGTCATTTGTTGGCCTCCACCACCCTCCGCAGCTCCTTACCCATTGAGGTAAACTGGTCACTCTGTTATGACAGAGCATCCTCCACCCCCTACAACCTCTCCCCATGCTTCCGAACCTCGGCCGATGTCTTCCACATCATCGCCTTCACCCGTGGAATTGCTTCCTCCACCAGTACCATCAGCGCTGAATTGTTGGGGGAGGGGGAAGAACCCTCTGGGTATGAGCTGGACAGGGCTCATCGGTCAGACAGGCCCAAGCCGAAGACATGCGATTGGATTGGATTTGTTTATTATCACATGTACCGAGCAGCTCAACAGGTCATTAAGTACATCAAAAGAAAATAAAAAGAAAATACATAATAGGGCAACACAAAGTACACAATGTAACTACATTCGGGTGACGCATACAGGGGTGTAATATCAATCAGGTCACTCCATAAAAGGGTCGTTTAGGAGTCTGGTGACAGTGGGGAAGAAGCTGTTTTTGAGTCTGTTGGTGCGTGTTCTCAGACTTTTGTATCTCCTGCCCAATGGAAGAAGATGGAAGAGTGAGTAAGCCGGGTGGCAGGAGTCTTTGATTATGCTGCCCGCTTTCCCCAGGCAGCGGGAAGTGTAGATAGAGTCAATGGATGTGAGGCAGGTTTGTGTGATGGACTGGGCGGTGTTCATGACTCTCTGAAGTTTCCTGTGGTCTTGGGCTGAGCAGTTGCCATACCCAGGCTGTGATGCAGCCAGATAGGATGCTTTCTATAGTGCATCTGTAAAGGTTGGTAAGGGTTAATGTGGACATGCCGAATTTCCTTAGTTTCCTGAGGAAGTATAGACACTGTTGTGCTTTCTTGGTGGTAGCGTCGACATGGGTGGACCAGGACAGATTTTTGGAGATGTGTATCCCTACGCATTTGAAACTGCTAACCATCTCCACCTCGGCCCCGTTGATGCTGACCGGGGTGTGTACGGTACTTTGCTTGCTGAAGTCGATGACCAGCTCTTTAGTTTTGCTGGCATTGAGGGAGAGATTGTTGTCATTACACCACTCCACTAGGTTCTCTATCTCCCTCCTGTATTCTGACTCGTCGTTATTCGAGATCCGGCCCACTACGGTCATATCATCAGAAAACCTGTAGATGGAGTTAGAACCAAATTTTGCCATGCAGTTGTGTGTGTACAAGGAGTAGAGAAGGGGGCTAAGTATGCAGTCTTGCAGGGCCCCAGTATTGAGGACTATTGTGGAGGAGGTGTTGTTGTTTATTCTTACTGATTGTGGTCCGTGGGTCAGAAAGTCGAGGATCCAGTTGCAGAGTGAGGAGCCAAGTCCTAGGTTTTGGAGCTTTGATATGAGCTTGGCTGGGATTATGGTGTTGAAGGCGGAGCTGTAGTCAATAAATAGGACAAGCGGCCAAGGGTGGTCATAATTTGTTTCCACAAATTCCATGTCAAGGAGAAGATCCTGAGTTGGGTGAAACAAAAGGGTGAGGCGCAGAGGGAAGGAGCGGCTATTCGTACATACCAGGACTTAACTGTGGAGCTGACGAGAAGGTAAGTGGCCTTGGGCCGGCACTCTATAGTAACAGTGTGAGGTTCGGCGTGGTCTACTCGGCAAAGTTGAGGGTGACCTATAATTCGAGGGAATTCTACTTTGAGATGGTGGAGGCGGCGGAGGTGTTTGTGAAGGCTGAAGGACTGGGGTTAAAATGAGAGATGTCTGGGGTTTGATTCTGGACTGAAGGAAGGGGGTGAAATGCTATAAGCAGCCTCATTTCTTGTTTCAGGATATGTATTTGTTCTGTATCTGTGGGGGAACAGTTGGGGTTTGGATTTGGGTTGGTTGATGGGGAAGGGTATTGTACCCTCTGCTATGGGTTACAGTGGGTATGACAATATTAAACTTCGGGGTTATGGCTGTTTTCTGGGGCATTTTTTTTGCACTGGGTTTGTTTATTTGTCCTCATTTTCAAGGACTGGGTCATGGGGGAGATAATAGGGGGAGGGGCCTGGGCAGGGGCCTCCACAATGGCAAACAGGGGTTGGCAAGTGAATGGGAGTGTGGTGGGGGTAGGGGTCGCCATCGTTGGAACCTGGTCAAACAGGTTTCGATGGGCCTGGGAGGTGTGAAAGATGGGGGGATGGGATCAAAACTGAGAGAGGTGTTTTTAAGAAGAAGTGGATGTGGGGGATTCTGGGAGGGAGGGGGGAGGGGTTCAATGGCAACAAACGGGTGGGGTGGATCAGGCCCAGTGGGCAGAGAGGGGGGCGTGAGAGGCCCCCGGTTGGAATAGTAACATGGAATGGGCAGCACGGGCGACAGCACACAGCACAGGAGTTAGCACTGTTGCTTTACGGCTGCAAGGTCCCAGGTTCGATCCCCTGCTGGGTCACTGTCTGTGTGGAGTCTGCACGTTCTCCCCGTATCTGCGTGGGTTTCCTCCGGGCGCTCCGGTTTCCTCCCACAAGTCCCAAAAGACTGTGCTTGTTAGGTAATTTGGACATTTTGAATTCTCCCTCTGTGTACCTGAACAGGCACCGGAATGTGGTGACTAGGGGCTTTTCACAATTACTTCATTGCAGTGTTAATGTCAGCCTACTTGTGACAATAAATATTATTATTATAATGTGAGGGGGTTAGGGGGACCGGTGAAGAGGTCGAGAGTTTTTGCACATTTAGAGTTTAAAGGCCAACATGGTGATGCTGCAGGAGACCCACCTGAGATTGAATGATGAGGTGAGGCTTAGGAAGGGTTGTGTGGGTCAGGTTTTCCACTTTGGGATCGATAGCAGGGCGCTCGGGGGTGGATAGTGGTATTCGTGGGCAAGAGAGGGAGGTTTCAGATGGAGAAGGCGGTGGCAGACGTGATAGTGACGCGGACGTTCGAGGGGAGGCTAGTGGCACTGGTGAGCATATATGGCCCCAATTAGGGTGATGCGGAAGTGACCCCCTCCCCTGCGCATGCGCGGGGATGACGTCAGCTGACGCTCTGGCGCATGCGCAGACTTCCTTCAGCCGGCGAAGTCCCTTCGGCCCCGGCGGGCGTGGCGCCAAAGGCCTTTCCCGCCAGCCGGCGGGGCGCCAACCACTCCGGCGCGGGCCTAGCCCCTCAAGGTGAGGGCTTGGCCCCTAAAGGTGCCGGAGTGGTTCATGCCACTCCATCCCTCCGGGACCCCCTGCCCTGCCGGGTAGGGGAGAATCCAGCCCAGTATTCCAAATGTGACGTAAACAACATTCTATATAATTGTAACATAATTTTGAACTTTTATACTCGATGCCCCATCCTATGAAGGCAAGCATGCTATATGCTTTCTTTACCACCCTTTCCACCTGTGCTGCCACTTTTAAGGACCTGTGGACCTGCACGCCCAGATCTCTGTGACTCTCTGCTGCTGATCGTTCTGCCATTTATTTTATAGCTCCCATCTGAATTGGATCTACCAAAATGCATCACCTCACATTTGTCTGGGTTAAATTCCATCTGCCATTTCTCTGCCCAATTTTTCAACCTATCTATACCCTGTTGTATTCTCTGACAATCTTCATCACTATCCACAACTTCTGCAATCTTAGTATCATCCGCAAACTTGCAAAAACACCCTTCCACTGCTCCCTCTGTCTTCCATGGCCAAGCCAGTTCTGGATCCATCCAGCTAGTTCACCCCTGACCCCATATGATCTAATCTTTTGCACCAGCCTGCCATGAGGGACCTTATAAAATGCTTCACTAAAGTCCATGTAGACAACATCCACAGCCCTTCCATCGTCAATCATTTTTGTCATGTCCTCATAAAATTCAATTAAATTAGTGAGACATGACCTCCCTCGTACAAAACCATGCTTTCTGTCGCTAATAAGACCATTCACTTCCAAATGTGCATGGATCCTTTCTCCGAGAATCTTTTCCAACAATTTCACTATCTCTAACATCAAGCTCACTGTCCTATAATTACCCGGATTATCCTTGCAATCCTTCTTAAATGACGGTACAACATTGGCTATCCCCCAATCCTCTGGGATCTCACCTGTGGCCAATGAGGACACAAAGATTGCTGTCAGAGGCCGGGCGATTTCATCTCTTGCCTACCTCAGGAATCTGCGATAGATGCCATCTGGCCCCGGGGATTTGTCTACTGCAATGTTTTTTAACACACCTAACACTTCCTCCCTCGTAATAACGACCTGTTCACATCCCTCTGAGACAGCATCAATCAACGTGTCCCTCTCCTTTGTGAATACTGATGCAAAGTACTCATTAAGGACCTCACCTACTTCCTCTGGTTCTACACATACTTTCCCTCCTTTGCCTTGAGTGGCCCAACTCTTTATCTAGCTACCCTCTTGTTTCTAATATACGTATAAAATACCTTGGGATTCTCCTTAATCCTGTCTGCCAAGGACATTTCGTGACCCCTTTTTGCCCTCCTAACTCCCTGCTTGAGCTCTTTTCTACTTTCCTTGTGTTCCTCAAGTGCTTCATCTGTTTTTAGTTGCCTGTACCTCCTGTATGCATCTTTTCTCTTTTTGACAAGATTCTCAATTTCCCTGGTCATCCATGGTTACCGAATCTACTTTTCCTGTCCTTCCACATGCCTGCCCTGCACTCCCATGGATTTCCTGGAGGGAGTTCCTGGATGAGTTGTAATGCCCGAGGTTGGGGAAAGAAAACAGGGCAGTGCTGGAGAGATCAGTGGGGGAGCAGGAGGTAAAGGAAGTAATTGGGAGGACACGATCAGGGAAGGTGGCAGAACCAGTTAGGTTCCCAGTGGAATATTATAAGAAGTTTAAGGACATGTTGGCGGCGCTGATGGTGGGAATGTTTGAGGAGACACTAGGCCTTGCCACAGACATTGGGGCAAGCTTCGATTTCTATGCTGTTAAAGAAAGATAAGGACCCAGTGGTGTGTGGGTCGTATAGGCCCATATCCCTACAGAATGTAGATGCCAAGATATTGGCAAAGGTGTTGGCGACAAGATTGGAGGGGTGTCCCCCAAAGGTGATAGGAGAGGATCAGACAGGGTTTGTGAAGGAAAGGCAGCTGTTTTTGAACGTGAGGTGGTTGTTAAATGTGACCATGTTGCCGGCAGAGGGAAAAGAGACAGAGATGGTGATGGCACTGGATGGAGAGAAGGCATTTGACCGGGTGGAGTGGAATTATTTGATGGCGGTATTGGAAAGATTTAGAATCGGGCCAAGGTTTGCGGCATGGGTATGTCTGCTGTTTAGGGAGTCAATGGTGAGTGTTTGCACTAATAATATGAATTTAGGGTACCTTCTACCGCACCAAGGTACGAGGCAAGGGTGTCCTATGTCCTCCCCTGTTGTTTGTATTGGCTACAGAGCCCTTGGCCATCGCGCTAAGGGTTTGGGGGCTGTGGAAGGGGATAGTGAGGGGCGGGGGTGGAGCATAGGGTATCCTTACATGCTGATAATCTACTACTGTACATGTCAGAGCCAAGCACGTCGAGGGAGTATAATTCGGCTGCTCCAAAGATTTGGGTGGTTTGCGGGGTAAATTGAACCAAGGCAACAACGAGTATTTTAGGGTTTCCCAGCCGGGAATGGGGGTGGGGTGGGAGGGAACCGCCATTTTGTCTGGTGGCAACCCACTTTAGGGACTGGGGGGTGCAGGTGGTGCGGCATTGGGGTGGGCTTCGAAGGTATAATTTTAATAGTTTGGTGGGGAAGGTGAAGGCCGAATTGGCAAGGTGGTTATTTTCTTTGACAGGTCAGGTGCAGGCCGTTAAACTGAATGTGTTACCGCCAATTTTGTTGCTACTTCAGTGCCTGCCAATCTTTTGACCAAAATCTTTCTTCAAGGAAGTGGACAAATTGGGGAAGGTAGCCAGTGTTAGGAGGCTGGTCATGCGGAGAGGGCGACAGGTGCGGCGGGGGGGGGGGGAGAGGGGGGGGGGGGGGGGGTTAGGCATCCCAAACGTACTGTACTATTACTGGGTGACGAATGCGGAGAAGGTACAGGTCTGGGTTAAGAGAGGGAAATCTCGATGGGTTAAGATGGAGGAGGACTTGCGCAGGGAGCCGGGGTTGTGGGCCCTAGAAACAGCGCCGCTCCCAATGGCACTGGGTAAGTATTCGGGACTTTTGGTGGTGATAGCCACTTTGGAAGCTCTGGAGGCAGTTTAGGCAACGCTTTAAACTGGGGGCCGGGTCAGGGGGCTGCCGATTAGGGGGAATCATGAGTTTGAGCCAGGAGGATGGATGCCAGGTTTCAGAGATGGGATGAGAGGGTGATTAAAGAAATGAAGGCTCTGTTTCTTGAGGACAATTTGCGAGCTTGGAGGAACTGGAAGAGAAGCACGAGTTGGCACAGGTGGAAAGGTTTAGTTACCTGCAGGTTCTCAAATTTGCAAGGAAGGTTTCCCCGACAGGGATGTCTCAGATCGGCTGCCGGACATAGTGAAGGGGGAGGGTGAACAGCCAGTTGTCATGGTGCATATAGGCACCAACGATATAGGTAAAAAACGGGATGAGGTCCTACAATCAGAATTTAGGGAGTTAGGAGATAAGTTAAAAAGTAGGACCTCAATGGTAGTAATCTCAGGATTGCTACCAGTGCCACGGGACAGTCAGAGCAGAAATTCAGGTATAGTCAGAAAAAATACGTAGCTTGAGAGATGGTGCAGGAGGGAGGGGTTCAGATTTTTGGGACATTGGAACCGGTTCCGGGGGCGGTGGGACCATTACAAACCGGATGGTCTACACCTGGGCAGGACTGGAACCAATATCCTAGGGGGTGCTTTAGCTAACACTGTTTGGGAGGTTTTAAACTAATGTGGCAGGGGGATGGGAACCAGATTAGGAAGTTAGAGGTCAGTAAAGAGGCAGCAACTAAAGCCAGTAAGGTACTAGATAATAAACTCAATGTGACTAAGGGGAAGAGTGGACAGGGAAGAGATGATGTAGACAAAGGGACAGGTGGTCTGAGGTGCATTTGTTTTAATGCGAGAAGTGTAGCAGGTAAGGCAGATGCATTTAGGGCTTGGATTAGTACCTGTGAATATGATGTTATTTGTATTGCTGAGACTTGGTTGAGGGAAGGGCAGGACTGGCAACTGAATATCCCAGGGTATAGATGCTTCAGGAGGGATAGAGAGGGAGGTAGAAGGGGTGGAGGAGTTGCATTAATAGTCAGAGATGATATCACAGCTGTGATTAAGGAGGGCACGATGGAGGTTTCGAGCACTGAGGCAATATGGGTAGAGCTAAGAAATAGGAAGGGTGCAGTAACATTGTTGGGACTTTACTACAGGCCTCCCAAAAGTGAGCATGAAGTAGAGGTACAAATATGCAGACTGATTATAGAAAAATGTAGGAGATTTTAACTTCCCCAAAATTGAATGGGACTCGTGTAGTGTTGGAGGCGTAGATGGAGCTGAATTTGTAAGGAGCATCCAGGCGAGTTTTTTAGAGCAGTATGTAAATAGTCCAACTCGGGAAGGGGCCATACTGGACCTGGTATTGGGGAATGATCCCGGCCAGGTGGTTGAAGTTTCAGTCGGTGATTACTTTGGGAATAGCGATCACAATTCCGTAAGTTTTAGAATACTCATGGACAAAGACGAGAGTGGTCCTAAAGGAAGAGTGCTAAATTGGGGAAAGGCCGAGTGTAACAAAATTCGGCAGGAGCTAGGGAATGTGGATTGGGAGCAGCTGTTTAAGGGTAAATCCACATTTGAAATGTGGGAGTCTTTTAAGGAAAGGTTGATTAGAGTGCAGGACAGACATGTCCCTGTGAAAATGAGAGAGAGAAATGGCAAGATTAGGGAACCATGGATGATGGGTGGAATTGTGAGACTAGCTAAAATGAAAAAGGAAGCATACATAAGATCTAGGCGACTTAAAACTGATGAAGCTTTGGAGGAAGAGCGGGAAAGTAGGACAAATCTCAAACGTGCAATAAAGAGGGCTAAAAGGGGTCATGAAATATCTTTGGCTAACAGGGTTAAGGAAAATACCAAAGCCTTTTATTCGTATAAGGAGCAAGAGGGTAACTAGAGAAAGGATTGGCCCACTCAAAGACAAAAGAGGGAATTTATGCGTGGAGTCAGAGGAAATGGGTGAGATTCTTAATGAGTACTTTGCATCGGTATTCACCAAGGAGAGGGACATGATGGATGTTGAGGGAGGGATGGATGTTTAAATACTCTAGGTCATGTCGTCATAAGGAAGGGGGAAGTTTTGGGTATTCTAAAAGGCATTAAGGTGGACAAGTCTCCAGGACTTGAGGGAAGCGAGAGACGAAATAGCTGGGGCCTTAACAGATATCTTTGCAGCATCCTTGAGCACGGGTGAGGTCCCGGAGAACTGGAGAATTGCTAATGTTATCCCTTTGTTGAAGAAGGGTAGCAGGGATAATCCAGCGAATTATAGACCTGTGAGCTTGACGTCAGTGGTAGGCAAACTGTTGGAGAAGATACTGAGGGATAGGATCTATTCACATTTGGAAGAAAATAGACTTATCATTGATAGGCAGCCTGGTTTTGTGCAGGGGAAGGTCATGTCTTACAAACCTCATAGAATTCTTTGAGGAAGTGAGAAAGTTAATTGATGAGGGAAGGGCTGTAGATGTCATACATGTACTTCAGTAAGACGTTTCATAAAGTTTCCCATGGCAGGTTGATGGAAAAAGTGAAGTCGTATGGGGTTCAGGGTGTACTAGCTAGATGGATAAAGAACTAGCTGGGCAACAGGAGACAGAGAGTAGTGGTGGAAGGGAGTGTCTCAAAATGGAGAAAGGTGACTAGTGGTGTTCCACAGGGATCCGTGCTCGGACCACTGTTGTTTGTGATATACAGAAATGATCTGGACGAAGGTATAGGTGGTCTGATTAGCAAGTTTGTAGATGATACTAAGATTGGTGAAGTTGCAGATAGCGAGGAGGACTGTCAGAGAATACAGCAAAATATAGACAGATTGGAGTTGGGCAGAGAAATGGCAGATGGAGTTCAATCCAGGCAAATGCTAGGTGATGCATTTTGGAAGATCCAATTCAAGAGCGGACTATATGGTCAATGGAAGAGTCCTGGGGAAAATTGATGTACAGAGAGAGATCTGGGAGTTCAGGTCCATTGTACACTGAAGGTGGCAACGCAGGTTGATAGAGTGGTCAAGAAGGCATAGAGCATGCTTGCCTTCATCGGACGGGGTATTGAGTACAAGAGTCGGCAGGTCATGTTACAGTTGTATAGGACTTTGGTTAGGCCACATTTGGAATACTGCATGCAGTTCTGGTCACCACATTACCAGAAGGATGTGGATGCTTTAGAGAGGGTGTAGAGGAGGTTCACCAGGATGTTGCCTGGTATGGAGGGTGCTAGCTATGAAGAAAGGTTGAGTAGATTAGGATTATTTTCGTTGGAAAGACGGAGGTTGAGGGGGGACCTGATTGAGGTCTACAAAATTATGAGAGGTATGGACAGGGTGGATAGCAACAAGCTTTTTCCAAGAGTGGGGGTGTCAATTACAAGGGGTCACGGTTTCAAGGTGAGAGGGGGAAAGTTTAAGGGAGATGTGCATGGAAAGAGTTTTACGCAGAGGGTGGTGGGTGCCTGGAACGCTTTGCCAGCGGAGGTGTTAGAGGCGGGCACGATAGCGTCATTTAAGATGCATCTAGACAGGTATATGAACCGGCGGGGAACGGAGGGAAGTAGATCATTGGAAAATAGGCGACAGGTTTAGATAAAGGATCTGGATCAGCGCAGGCTGGGAGGGCCCGCCTCCTCATTATTGGAGGCAGTGCTTTCGGCAGAGGGTGTTGGAGAACATAGAACATACAGTGCAGAAGGAGCTCATATTTTGCAAGCTCTACGGAGTAGTGGATCATTCCTACCCCATAAGACCCGTATGGGACCTAACACTTTTGCTCCCTCTCCCTCCTCTCCCCCTCTCTTTTCCCCCTTTCCCCCAGCCTCCCCTGTACCCTAATCTCCCTTCCCACCTTCCCCTCCCCACCTCCTCCTCTTCCCCCTTCTCCACCGCCCCTCCTCCTCCACACCTTCGCTCCTCCTCCTCCTCCCTCTCTCCCTCCCTCCCCTATCCCTTCCCCCCCTCCCCTCCGCCTCACCCTTCTGTTTTGGAACATAATTTGTGAGTGAAATTGGATTTGTGTGCTGAATCCCAGTGAGAGACCTGGCAAAGAAGGAAGTCCTGATGTGGTTTTAACTGGGGGCCAGTGTAGATTTGTTACTGATTGAATTTTATGGTAACATTGGTGATGTTGAAGCACTGTGTGGATTGTGAAACTTCCCAACATTCATTCTGCTTTTGGTATTGAGGTGGATCCGATAGAATTAATGATGTGAAACTGTGTTTAACTGCAACCAGAAGGTGATATTCTGCAACAACTACAGGACAGGTTGCATCAGACATTTACTTTGTTGTTGATGAAAAATACATGAAAACCTTTCAGTATGTCCCACTGAACAAGGCAAGGAAATGAAAAAAATACCTTTGATTTTGTAGAACCCGACAGGAGAGACAACAGGTTTTTTATAGTATATTCTTTATTAATGTCACAAGTAGGCTTGCATTAACACCGCAATGAAGTTACTGTTGCCACACTCTGGTGCCTGTTCGGGTACACAGAGGGAGAATTCAGAATGTCCAATTCACCTAACAAGCACGGCTTTTGGGACTTGTGGGAGGAAACCAGAGCACCCGGAGGAAACCCACGCAGACACGGGGAGAAGGTGCAGACTCTGCACAGACAGTGACACTGTATACACAAATAACAAAACTACAACTCTTCTCCCCGAAGGATCACCCTCAGGTCAGGGTTTTATACTGAGAGTTCCTCCTTGTTAAGAGGAAATTATTATTTAAACGATAAAATATTAAAGCATGCCGCTGTTCAGAGAGACTTGGGTGCTAGTGCATGAGTCACAGAAGGTTGGTTTACAAGTGCAACAGGTGATTAAGAAGGCAAATGGAATTTTGTCCTTCATTGCTAGAGGGATGGAGTTTAAGACTAGGGAGGTTATGTTGCAATTGTATAAGGTGTTAGTGCAGCCACACCTGGAGTATTGTGTTCAGTTTTGGTCTCCTTACTTGAGAAAGGACGTACTGGCGCTCGAGGGTGTGCAGAGAAGATTCACTAGGTTAATCCCAGAGCTGAAGGGGTTGGATTATGAGGAGAGGTTGAGTAGACTGGGACTGTACTCGTTGGAATTTAGAAGGATGAGGGGGGATCTTATAGAAACATTTAAAATTATGAAGGGAATAGATAGGATAGATGCGGGCAGGTTGTTTCCACTGGCGGGTGACAGCAGAACTAGGGGGCATAGCCTCAAAATAAGGGGAAGTAGATTTAGGACTGAGTTTAGGAGGAACTTCTTCACCCAAAGGGTTGTGAATCTATGGAATTCCTTGCCCAGTGAAGCAGTTGAGGCTCCTTCATTACATGTTTTTAAGGTAAAGATAGATCGTTTTTTGAAGAATAAAGGGATTAAGGGTTATGGTGTTCGGGCCGGAAAGTGGAGCTGAGTCCACAAAAGATCAGCCATGATCTAACTGAATGGCGGAGCAGGCTCGAGGGGCCAGATGGCCTACTCCTGCTCCTAGTTCTTATGTTCTTATGTTCTTATGAAACCTCGCCCCCAATTACCGAGCAGTCCATGTGGCATGATTGCTAGTTTGCTGGAACTCAGTTGCTTCAGATGACATCAGTTCCATGTTAACAATCCACAAACCTGTGTCGATGTCAATCTACAAAGCCCAGAAAAGCTTCCAAGGGAGAGAGCCTGGAAAAAGCTGACCACCTTTTTAAAATGTGGAGATGCCAGTGTTGGACTGTGGTGAGCACAGTAAGAAGTCTTACAACACCAGGTTAAAGTGCAACAGGTTTGTTTCAAACACAAGCTTTCGGAGCGCAGCTCCTTCCTCAGGTGAATCACCTGATGCCCATGTTATGTTGCCAGTATTGCTGTCATGTATCCTTCTTTCTCATGGAAAAACAAGGTAAATGGCTTCCCATTGTCGGTAATTCACACGCGGGATAGTTGTATGTCCTCTAGTAAGTCTAGTACCTCTTTCCCATTTCGTAGTGAGAAATCTTCTTCTCCGCCATAACTGGCCAAAGTAGTGAGCAACTCCAAAGCTGTACCTTGAATCATGTATAGATGTTAGCCGTTTGACGTTTTGCTATCGGGTATGCCTCCGCCAGGCCCGTAATTCAGCCTATTAGGCTGACCTTCCTGTGTAGGCTTTTCGATGCCATTGTCAACGAATTGTCACCTGAAGAAGGAGCCGTGCTCCGAAAGCTCGTGTTTGAAACAAACCTGTTGGACTTTAACCTGGTGTTGTAAGACTTCTTACTGTGCTCACCCCAGTCCAACGCCGGCATCTCCACATCATTGTCAACGAAGGAGGAGCTGTCTATAAATAGGATCAGGTCTGGATTGTGTAATGGTTCCTCTGCTGCCAAGTTTGATTCCTCCATTTCAGTGGCAGCACGGTAGCATTGTGGATAGCACAATCGCTTCACAGCTCCAGGGTCCCAGGTTCGATTCCGGCTTGGGTCACTGTCTGTGCGGAGTCTGCACGTCCTCCCCGTGTGTGCGTGGGTTTCCTCCGGGTGCTCCGGTTTCTTCCCACAGTCCAAAGATGTGCAGGTTAGGTGGATTGGCCATGATAAATTTCCCTTAGTGTCCAAAATTGCCCTTAGTGTTGGGTGGGGTTACTGGGTTATGGGGATAGGGTGGGGGTGTTGACCTTGGGTAGGGTGCTCTTTCCAGGAGCCGGTGCAGACTCGATGGGCCGAATGGCCTCCTTCTGCACTGTAAATTCTATGATTTTGTTCAACATCTTCACACAGTCATGCCCCTCGCCTCCCCTCTCTTGCTCCTCGGGAAGCGGGAGTATAGATGATGGGGTCACCGGGCTAGCCCAGACAATGTGGAGACTGGGGGCTTCCAGGATCACTGTCCATCTGGCTGCGGCCACCTGGGATACTCTGTTCATAGACAGCAGAATGTATACGGCGTGGGGCCACATGACGGTTACCTTTTGGTGCAGGACTAGACCTGCAGTGGTCATTCCAGTCTGACACATCCATGACTCTCAGGCAACGTCCCCATCCAAAGGCCACTGCGTCCAATTTTCCTGAATAGTACGCAATATGTCTCTGCTGATCCCCGTGTTATGTTGCCAGTGTTGCTGTCATGTATCCTTCTTTCTCATGGAAAAACAAGGTAAATGGCTTCCCATTGTCGGCGATTTCCAAAGCCGTTGCCGAATGCAAGGCCTTTTTTTTAAGATCTGTGACGGACTCCAGTTCTTCTCCTGTGAGGACAAAGGCTTCTTTGGATTTTCACTTCCTCTTTAAAAGGTTATTCAATGGCTGAGTCAGCTGTGTGTAGGAGTCAATTCAGTTTCGGTTAAAGTTACACAAACCTAGAAAGGACCTGAGTTCTTGGATAGTAGTGTCATCCACGTACTGGATAACAGTGGAATGCGTGGTCGGTAATTCTCTCAAGTGGCCATGTGAAATACTATAGAGCTGTTGTGAAAATCCAGTGGTAGTCATGTTCAGATGTACTGTTGCTGTTGGATGGTAAAAGCGAGCCACAGTCGGACCTCAGGTGCCACTGGTACCGACTAAAATCTATTTGCCATATTTATTACTGAGAACCATTTATTTTCCAGCGTTAGAGCATTAAAGTGGTGGAGGGGTCAGCTACCAAAAGTGCCCTTTTATCAATATACTGGTTGGCCTTCCTGTAATCGACGATCAGGCACCAAGTCCCATTGGGTTTCCGTACTGGCCATACGGGGCTGTTAGAGGGACTATGCACCCCCCCTTGCTCCTCTAGTTGTTGGATAACTTGCAAGATGCCAGCAATGATGGTTGGACTGATGGGGAAATGTTTGGTGCATGGTGGATCAAACCCCATAAACAATGGCGGTTACATCTGGAGTAGGCCATAATCATTCTTATCTATGGCTCATATTGGATGTTCTTTCAACTTCTCCTTCAGGCTTCTGATAGACCATGTTACCTGGCCGTCTTAAAATGCAACGAGGAATTCAATTGAGTCAGAACAACCATGCACAGGGGCTTGTCCCACTGGGCCTACCCAGATTGGTGTGGTCAATTTGTGTGGGCCAAGTCCAATGAGTATAGGTTGAGTTCTGATAACAAAACCTGGCCCCTCGCCCTGTGGGCAATTTTAATCTTGTCATCTAGAGTTAAAGAGGTTTTATATCATCGGGGCAAACATGTTAATTCTTCCCCTGTGTCCAGGAGACAGTAAATATCATGATCGGCCACCCTCATAGTGATATACAATCTATCTCCTTGCTGTTGGATCAGTGCCGGGAGAGGTGCTCAGAAATCGAGGGAGGGCTCCCCTAGTTTTTTGCAACCTTGAGCAACTCCTTCTGTTGCTGTGGTGCAAGTTGCTTGAATCTTTGCACAAGGTCGTCTCCATCAGAGGGTGTGCTTGGTCTGTGTGTCGGGCTGTTCCCCACATGTTCTTTTTGTCCCCCCCCCCCCCCGCTTTTTGTCTTTGCACCCCCTTGCCCACTGGCCTTTTCTTCAGTGATAACATTTTCTAGGTCATTTTTCTTGGAACATAAGAACATAAGAACTAGGAGCAGGAGTAGGCCATCTGGCCCCTCAAGCAGGAGTCGGCCATCTGGCCCCTCGAGCCTGCTCCGCCATTCAATGAGATCATGGCTGATCTTTTGTGGTCTTAGCTCCACTTTCCGGCCCGAACACCATAACCCTTAATCCCTTTATTCTTCAAAAAACGATCTATCTTTACCTTAAAAACATTTAATGAAGGAGCCTCAACTGCTTCACTGGGCAAGGAATTCCATAGATTCACAACCCTTTGGGTGAAGAAGTTCCTCCTAAACTCAGTCCTAAACCTACTTCCCCTTATTTTGAGGCTATGCCCCCTAGTTCTGCTTTCACCCGCCAGTGGAAACAACCTGCCTGCATCTATCCTATCTATTCCCTTCATAATTTTATATGTTTCTATAAGATCCCCCCTCATCCTTCTAAATTCCAATGAGTACAGTCCCAGTCTACTCAACCTCTCCTCATTATCCAACCCCTTCAGCTCTGGGATTAACCTCGTGAATCTCGTCTGCACACCCTCCAGTGCCAGTACATCCTTTCTCAGGTAAGGAGACCAAAACTGAACACAATACTCCAGGTGTGGCCTCACTAACACCTTATACAATTGCAGCATAACCTCCCTAGTCTTAAACTCCATCCCTCTAGCAATGAAGGACAAAATTCCATTTGCCTTCTTAATCACCTGTTGCACCTGTCAACCAACTTTCTGTGACTCATGCACTAGAACACCCCGGTCTCTCTGCACAGCAGCATGCTTTAATATTTTATCGTTTAAATAATAATTCCGTTTGCTGTTATTCCTACCAAAATAGATAACCTCACATTTGTCAACATTGTATTCCATCTGCCAGACCCTAGCCCATTCACTTAACCTATCCAAATCCCTCTGCAGACTTCCAGTATCCTCTGCACTTTTTGCTTTACCTCTCATCTAGTGTCGTCTGCAAACTTGGACACATTGCCCTTGGTCCCGAACTCCAAATCATCTATGTAAATTGTGAACAATTGTGGGCCCACCACTGATCCCTGAGGGACACCGCTAGTTACTGATTGCCAACCAGAGAAACACCCATTAACCCCCACTCTTTGCTTTCTATTAATTAACCAATCCTCTATCCATGCTACTACTTTACCCTTAATGCCATGCATCTTTATCTTATGCAGCATCCTTTTGTGTGGCACCTTATCAAAGGCTTTCTGGAAATCCAGATATACCACATCCATTGGCTCCCCATTATCTACCGCACTGGTAATGTCCTCAAAAAATTCCACTAAATTAGTTAGGCACGACCTGCCCTTTATGAACCCATGCTGCGTCTGCCCAATGGGACAATTTCTATCCAGATGCTTCGCTATTTCTTCCTTGATGATAGATTCCAGCATCTTCCCTCCTACCGAAGTTAAGCTCACTGGCCTATAATTACCCGCTTTCTGCCTACCTCCTTTTTTAAACAGTGATGTCACGTTTGCCAATTTCCAATCCGCTGGGACCACCCCAGAGTCTAGTGAATTTTGGTAAATTATCACTAGTGCATTTGCAATTTCCCTAGCCATCTCTTTTATCAGCCTGGGATGCAGTCCATCAGGGCCAGGAGACTTGTCTACCGTTAGCCCCATTAGCTTGCCCATCACTACCTCCTTAGTGATAACAATCATCTCAAGGTCCTCACCTGTTATAGCCTCATTTCTATCAGTCACTGGTATGTTATTTGTGTCTTCCACTGTGAAGACCGACCCAAAAAACCTGTTCACTTCCTCAGCCATTTCCTCATCTCCCATTATTCAGTCTCCCTTCTCATCCTCTAAAGGACCAATATTTACCTTAGCCACTCTTTTTTTTATATACTTGCAGAAACCTTTACTATCTGTTTTTATATTCTGAGCAAGTTTACTCTCATAATCTATCTTACTCTTCTTTATAGCTTTTTTAGTAGCTTTCTGTTGCCCCCTAAAGATTTCCCAGTCCTCTAGTCTCCCACTAATCTTTGCCACTTTATATGCTTTTTCCTTCAATTTGATACTCTCCCTTATTTCCTTAGATGTCCACGGTCGATTTTCCCTCTTTCTACCGTCCTTCCTTTTTGTTGGTATAAACCTTTGCTGAGCACTGTGAAAAATCGCTTGAAAGGTTCTCCACTGTTCCTCAACTGTTCCACCATAAAGTCTTTGCCCCCAGTCTACCTTAGCTAGCTCTTATTTAATCCCATTGTAATCTCCTTTGTTTAAGCACAAAACACTAGTATTTGATTTTACCTTCTCACCCTCCATCTGTATTTTAAATGGGTGTTGTTAATGCAAGGATCCTTGAGTTTCCATCTTGCCTGCCTGATTCGGGGTTTAGCTCCCATATCCCGGTCTAATTGGTTACAACAATCCACTAATATTGCAAAGGATGTCTCTTGGGCCTGCCACCCAGGCCGAGTAACTGTCAGCATCTTTGCCAATTCTGGCTTTAATCCAGCGACAAAGGCAGCTCTCATTGGCCTGTAAGTGCTGTCGTCCATATCTTCAGGTCCCTCATTGTTCATTCCCGAGTGTTCCTACCAGACAGATCGGAATTGCTCGTCACACTCATAACACTTCCTCCGTCCATTTTTGCTGGAGGCCTCAATCTTTCCCTTTTTTGTTGGGTTGAAAACCTGTATGCAGTGCTGGATGGCAGCCTATCCCACCCGTAATGGCTGCTCCTCACCCCCAAGGGCAACTCAGACCTCTCTATTTAATTTCTTTAAGTCTCACCTCGGTACCATTACCGTCAGGATCTGTACCCCATCCCATGTGTGGAGGTGAGAAACGCCCTTAAACTTTTTAACTGTTCCCATGTTAGGGTTCCCATGGAACCCTACTGGAACCAGCCTCCCTGATACAAAAAAACATCAACCATATCCCTCTGCTTTCCGCCAGTGAGCCACATTGAATCCAACTCACCATTTGTCCTTGGATACCATGAGCTTTCTATTTTCTCAGCAGTCTGTCACGTGGGACCTTGTCAAAAGACTTGTTAGAATCTATTTAGATCATGCTTCCTCACAAAATTCAATCAAGTTCGTTAGGTACAACATTCTCTTTACAAATCTGCCTGTCCATGATTAACCCTGTCCTCTCTAAATTTGTACCGACTGAAGGGGCGCGATTCTCCGCTCCCCATGCCGGGTGGGAGAATTGCGGGAGGGCCGGGCGAATCACGACACGCCGCCCTGGCACCTCCCGCGATTCCCCCCCAAAAATGGCGTGTGGCGGAATCACCGCTCGCCGTTTTTCATGGCGACCGGCGATTCTCCAGCCTGGATGGGCCGAGCGGCCTGACACTCCCGCCCTGTTCACGCCGGCAGCCACCACACCTGGTCACTGCCGGCGTGAACATAGCACGAAAGGTAAATTTGGGGCCTGTGGGAGGTGGAGAGGGGATCGAGCACCACGGCCGTACTCGGGAGGGGACTGGCCCGCGGTCGGTGCCCACCGATCGTCGGGCCAGCGTCTCCAAGAGACGCACGCTTTCCCCTCCACCGCCCCGCAAGATCAAGCCGCCACGTCTTGCGGGGCAGCGGAGGGGAAGACGGCAACCGCGCATGCACGGGTTGGAGCCGGCCAACCTGCGCATGCGCGGCTGACGTCACTTAGGTGCCGCCGTTGAGGCACGGCGGCCGCGTTTCTCGAAACGCCGCTCCTAGCCCCCCCCGGTGGGGGAGAGGGGGGGTGAGAATAGGGGTCGCGGAGCGGACGAGTTCACGACGGCTTTCCCGATGCCACACGGCATCGGAGAATCGCACCCAAGGTTCTCTCTCATTGGGCGAAATTCTCCGACCTCCCGCAGGGTCGGGGAATCGCCCGGGGCCAGCGTAAATCCCGCCCCCGCCGTGGCCGTAATTCTCCGCCACCCGGGAATTCGCGGGGGCGGGAATCGCGCTGCGCCGATCCCCGTGCCCCCTGCGGCGATTCTCCGGCCCGCGATGGGCCGAAGTCCTGCAGCTGAGAGGCCAATCCCGCCGACGTCGTTTCAACCACCTCTGGTGGCGGCGGGATTGGCGGCATGAGCGGTGGCTGGCCCGCGATCAGGGCCCACCAATCGGCAGGCGGGCCAGTGCCGTGGGGGCAGTCTTTTTCTTCCGCTGCCGCCACGGCCTCCACCGGCCGCTGACGTTCCAGCGCATGCGCGAACCGGCGAAGGCCTTTCGGCCAACCCCGACGCCGGGCGGCCAAGTCCGTTGGCGCCGATTTTACCGCCAGCCGGCGTGGTACCAACCACTCCGGCGCGGGCCTAGCCCCCAAAGGTGTGGAGAATTCCGCACCTTCTGGAAGGCCCAATGCCCGAGTGGTTGGCGCCACTCCGCTATGCCGGGACCCCCCGCCCTGCCGGGTAGGGGAGAGTCCCGGTCATTATCACTCCCTTTTAAACTGGCTGCGCACCACCCTCGCTATTCTTGCTGGCGTGCTCTACCATCTCCCCTCACTGATAACCTGTAGAGTCAAAGAGTTGATCACATGATGTGCAAAGATGTGCAAGTTAGGTTGATTGGCCGTGCTAAATTGCCCCCAGGTGGGGTTACGGGGATAGGGTGGGGGATTGGGCCAAAGTAGGGTGGACTTTCAGAGGGCCGGTACAGACTTGAGGTGCCGAATGGTCTCCTTCTGCACAGTAGTGATTCTACGATTCTATGAAATGACTTGGATGAAGGGACTGAAGGTATGGTTGTGAAAGTTGCCGATGACACAAAGATAGGTAGAAAATTAAATTCGGAAGAGGACACAGGAGGGTACAAAGGGAGGTGGATAGGTTATATATATATAGAAATAGATAGTTATATAAATATATATAGATATAGATAGGTTATATAAATATATAGACAGGTTATATAAATAGGTATAGATAGGTGAAATGAATAGAAATAGATAGGTTATATAAATGGATATAGATATAGAACATAGGGCAGCACGGTAGCATGGTGGTTAGCATAAATGCTTCACAGCTCCAGGGTCCCAGGTTCGATTCCCGGCTGGGTCACTGTCTGTGTGGATGTCTGCATGTCCTCCCCGTGTGTGCGTGGGTTTCCTCCGGGTGCTCCGGTTTCCTCCCACAGTCCAAAGATGTGCGGGTTAGGTGGATTGGCCATGCTAAATTGCCCCTAATGTCCTAAAAAGTAAGGTTAAGGGGGGGGTTGTTCAGTTACGGGTATAGGGTGGATACGTGGGTTTGAGTAGGGTGATCATTGCTCGGCACAACATTGAGGGCCGAAGGGCCTGTTCTGTGCTGTACTGTTCTATGTTCTATCTATAACAGTACAGCACAGAACAGGCCCTTCGGTCCTCGATGTTTGTGCCGAGCAATGATCACCCTAATCAAACCCACGTATCCACCCTATACCCGTAACCCAACAACCCCCCCCTTAACCTTACTTTTAAGGACACTACGGGCAATTTATCATGGCCAATCCACCTAACCCGCACATCTTTGGACTGTGGGAGGAAACCGGAGCACCCGGAGGAAACCTACGCACACACGGGGATATAGATAGGTTATATTAATATATACAGATATAGACAGGTTATATTAATATATATAGATATAAATAGTTTAGGAGAGGCAAAGCCCTGGCATGCGGGGTATAATGTGGGAAATTGTCCATTTGAGCATGAAGGATTTGAAAAAAGCATATTATTTAATTGGTGAGTGATGGAAGGTGGAGTTTAAGTTACAATCAGATCAGCCATGATTTTATCGAATGATGGAGCAGGCTCAAAGAGCCAAGTGGCCTACTTTTCCTAATTCATATGTTTGTAAGTATGTTTGTCAAAGTTCCGCCGTGTGCACAGCAAGGACCCAGAAATGCCAGAGCATGAGTCTCGGATCTTTATTCCACTTCTGGGACTGCACATTCTCGAGGCATGGAGGTGTAGAAACGGAAGCTGTCATGGTCTTCCTAAAATTGACTATAGGGAAATAGATAGAATAAAGGCCTCTGACGTGAAGGAAGTATTGGTGATGCCCCTCAGAGAAAATGCTAATATCTGGGAATGGTAACAAAATAAAAATTTAATGAGTGAATACCTCTTGACCTCCTTATGTGGTCAGCCACTTCTAAATTCCATTAAAGACTTCACCAGTTTGAACCAATAATGAACACCCTGTGCTGCTCTGAACAAACTTATTCTGAATTGATATTGTTTTCTGTTTTGTACATATCTCAAACCTACTTTCTGTTTTGTATTCTCTTTTTCTTCAGGTGCAAAGAGGGTTACCAAGGTGTCCGCTGTGACCAATATTTGCCCAAAACTGATTCAATCTTATCAGATCCAAGTATGTTCCATGTTTTCTTCCTTCATTGTGAATTTCTAATGCCAACTGTTGCTATGGTGATGATCCTAAAGTTGTAGAATGGGGATGGGGGTGTGCGGAGGGACAAAACTTCATGTGCTTTACAAAATTGCAAATCATCAGCATTTCCTTCCACTTTGGACAATCGAAAAATCATCGGCCAACTGCCTCCTGATGTTGGATGGAAACGTACAGGGAACAAACCACTAGGTTCCCCAAATCACACATTTACCCACATCTAGTGGGTTACCTGACCCACAAACAACCCAGATTCCTCTCTTACAGAGGCAGAGCCATTTGGCCCATCGAGTTCATGTTGGCCCTCAGCAGACCCATCCAGTCAGTCCCATTCTCCCACTCTATTTCTGGAGCCCTGCAACTTTATTCCCCCTCTGCCCATCCAATTTCCTTCCGAAATCATTTATCGTCTCCGCTTGCACCAATCTCGTAGGCAGTGGGTTTCAGGTCAATACCACTCATTGCGTTAAAAAGTTCTTCCTCATATTCTCTTCCCCCCCCCCCCCCCCCACCCCCGCATCTGTGCCCAAAACCTGAAATGTCTGTCCTCCAAGTCCTTGTACATCAGCCAATGGGAACAACTTTTCTTTCTGTACCTTTGTACCTTTTCTATGGGGGCTGTTTAGCTCACAGGGCTAAATCGCTGACTTTGAAAGCAGGCCAGCAGCACGGTTCGATTCCCGTAACAGCCTCCCTGAACAGGCGCCGGAATGTGGCGACTAGGGGCTTTTCACAGTAACTTCATTGAAGCCCACTCGTGACAATAAGCGATTCTCATAGGTCTACAAAATTATGAGAGGTGTGGATAGCAACAAGCTTTTCCCAAGAGTGGGGGTGTCAGTTACAAGGGGTCACGATTTCAAGGTGAGAGGGGGAAAGTTTAAGGGAGATGTGCGTGGAAAGTTTTTTACGCAGAGGGTGGTGGGTGCCTGGAACGCTTTACCAGCGGAGGTGGTAGAGGCGGGCACGATAGCATCATTTAAGAGGCATCTAGACAGGTATATGAATGGGCGGGAACCGAGGGAAGTAGACCTTGGAAAATAGGAGACAGGTTTAGATAAAGGATCTGGATCGGCGCAGGCTGGGAGGGCCGAAGGGCCTGTTCCTGTGCTGTAATTTTCTTTGTTCTTTGTTCTTAAACCTCTATAATCTTGTACACTTTCAAAATCACCTTTGCTACCAAGCGAATAATCCCAGCTTCTCCCTCCTAACCTTGCTGCTAAAATCCTTCCTTCCTGGAACCGTCCTGGTAAACCTCCTCTGCAACCTCTCAAGGACCCTCACTACCTTCCTAAAGTGTGGTGACCAGTACTGGACACAATACTCTAGTTGTAGCCAAAACAGAATTTCATAGAGGCTCAGCAAAACTTTCTTGTTTTTGTCCTCAATACCTCTATTTATGAAGTCCAAGACACAATATGCTTCGCTAGATACTTTTTTAATATGTCCTTACCAATTTGTCAGAGATTAGTCAATGCCATCCATTGACTCTGTCTACACCTCCCACTGCCTGGGGAAAGAGGGCAGCATAATCAAAGACCCCTCCCACCCGGCTTATTCTCTCTTCCAACTTCTTCCATTGGGCAGGAGATACAAAAGTCTGAGAACAAGAACTAACGCATTCAAAAACAGCTTCTTTATGGACTAAACTGACCTCTCCACGCATCTTCTCTACTGAGTAGTACTATACTCCATATGCTCACCCAATGCCTGTGCCTATGTGCTTATGTATTTATGCATGTCCTATGTTTTATCATGTATGGAACAATCTGACTGGACTGTACGCAGAACAATATTATTCACTGTACCTCAGCACACGTGACAATAAATCAAATTCAGATTATTCAGGTAATATTTTGAGTAATATAACTGTTGGCTCTCATGGACATTATGAGAGTTTTGATGGTAACCTCAGATTAATGATAATAATAATCACTCATTGTCACAAGTAGGCTTCAATGAAGTTACCGTGAAAAGCCTCGAGTCGCTATATTCCGGCGGCTATACGGGGAGGCCCGTACGGGAATTGCTGGCCTTGCTCTGCAGTACAAGCCAGCTGTCTTAGCCAACTGTGCAAAACCAGCCCCTTGTAAAGATTGTAAGGATGGAAGGGTAACGACTGTAAAAGTGTGAAAAGAATGTTCACTTTCTGTCCTTCAATAAGTTTGGGTTCAAACTTTCCTGTTTTCTTGGGAGGTGTAGCCTGGAAGCAGGACCCCATTCCCATCACTCCCTTTGATTCTTTACACTCTTTCCTGACCAAACCTAGAGGAACAGGTAATGTCCAGCACCTTGCTGATCCCGCACATTCCCCATCCAGCACCTTGCTGATCCCGCACATTCCCGATCCAGCACCTTGCTGATCCCGCACATTCCCGATCCAGCACCTTGCTGATCCCGCACATTCCCCATCCAGCACCCTCCTGATCCCACACATTCCCCATCCAGCACCCTCCTGATCCCACACATTCCCCATCCAGCACCCTCCTGATCCCGCACATTCCCCATCCAGCACCCTCCTGATCCCGCACATTCCCCATCCAGCACCCTCCTGATCCCACACATTCCCCATCCAGCACCTTGCTGATCCCGCACATTCCCCATCCAGCACCCTCCTGATCCCACACATTCCCCATCCAGCACCTTGCTGATCCCGCACATTCCCCATCCAGCACCCTCCTGATCCGGCACATTCCCCATCCAGCACCCTCCTGATTCTGCACATTCCCCATCCAGATCCCTCCTGACCCCGCACATTCCCCATCCAGCACCCTCCTGATCCCGCACATGCCCCATCCAGCACCTTGCTGATCCCGCACATTCCCCATCCAGCACCCTCCTGATCCCGCACATTCCCCATCCAGATTCCTCCTGATCCCGCACATTCCCCATCCAGATTCCTCCTGATCCCGCACATTCCCCATCCAGCACCTTGCTGATCCCGCACATTCCCCATCCAGCACCCGCCTGATCCCGCACATTCCCCATCCAGATTCCTCCTGATCCCGCACATTCCCCATCCAGCACCTTGCTGATCCCGCACATTCCCCATCCAGCACCCTCCTGATCCCGCACATTCCCCATCCAGCACCCTCCTGATCCCACACATTCCCCATCCAGCACCCTCCTGATCCCACACATTCCCCATCCAGCACCCTCCTGATCCCACACATTCCCCATCCAGCACCCTCCTGATCCCGCACATTCCCCATCCAGCACCCTCCTGATCCAGCACATTCCCAATCCAGCACCCTCCTGATCCCACACATTCCCCATCCAGCACCCGCCTGATCCCGCACATTCCCAATCCAGCACCCGCCTGATCCCGCACATTCCCCATCCAGCACCCGCCTGATCCCGCACATTCCCCATCCGGCACCTTGCTGATCCCGCACATTCCCCATCCAGCACCTTGCTGATCCCGCACATTCCCCATCCAGCACCCTCCTGATCCCGCACATTCCCCATCCAGCACCCTCCTGATCCCGCACATTCCCCATCCAGCACCCTCCTGATCCCACACATTCCCCATCCAGCACCCTCCTGATCCCACACATTCCCTATACAGCTCCATCCTGATCCCGCACATTCCCCATCCAGCACCCTCCTGATCCCGCACATTCCCAATCCAGCATCCTCCTGATCCCGCACATTCCCCATCCAGCATCCTCCTGATCCCGCACATTCCCCATCCAGCACCCTCCTGATCCCGCACATTCCCCATCCAGCACCCTCCTGATCCCACACATTCCCCATCCAGTACCTTGCTGATCCTGCACATTCCCAATCCAGCACCCTCCTGATCCCACACGTTCCCCATCCAGCATCCTCCTGATCCCACACATTCCCCATCCAGCACCTTGCTGATCCCGCACATTCCCTATACAGCTTCATCCTGATCCCTCACATCCCCCATCCAGCACCCTCCTGATCCCACACACTCCCCATCCAGCATCCTCCTGATCCCACACATTCCCCATCCAGCACCTTGCTGATCCCGCACATTCCCCATCCAGATCCCTCCTGATCCCGCACATTCCCCATCCAGCACCTTGCTGATACCGCACATTCCCCATCCAGATCCCTCCTGATCCCGCACATTCCCCATCCAGCACCTTGCTGATCCCGCACATTCCCCATCCAGCACCCTCCTGATCCCGCACATTCCCCATCCAGCACCATGCTGATCCCGCACATTCCTTATACAGCTCCATCCTGATCCCTCACATCCCCCATCCAGCACCCTCCTGATTCCACACATTCCCCATCCAGCACCCTCCTGATCCCACACATTCCCCATCCAGCACCCTCCTCATCCCGCACATTCCCCATCCAGCACCTTGCTGATCCAGCACATTCCCCATCCAGCACCCTCCTGATCCTGCACATTCCCCATCCAGTACCTTGCTGATCCCGCACATTCCCCATCCAGCACCCTCCTGATCCCGCGCATTCCCCATCCAGCACCCTCCTGATCCCGCACATTCCCCATCCAGCACCTTGCTGATCCCGCACATTCCCCATCCAGCACCCGCCTGATCCCGCACATTCCCCATCCAGATTCCTCCTGATCCCGCACATTCCCCATCCAGATTCCTCCTGATCCCGCACATTCCCCATCCAGCACCTTGCTGATCCCGCACATTCCCCATCCAGCACCCTCCTGATCCCGCACATTCCCCATCCAGCACCCTCCTGATCCCACACATTCCCCATCCAGCACCCTCCTGATCCCACACATTCCCCATCCAGCACCCTCCTGATCCCACACATTCCCCATCCAGCACCCTCCTGATCCCGCACATTCCCCATCCAGCACCCTCCTGATCCAGCACATTCCCAATCCAGCACCCTCCTGATCCCACACATTCCCCATCCAGCACCCGCCTGATCCCGCACATTCCCAATCCAGCACCCGCCTGATCCCGCACATTCCCCATCCAGCACCCGCCTGATCCCGCACATTCCCCATCCGGCACCTTGCTGATCCCGCACATTCCCCATCCAGCACCTTGCTGATCCCGCACATTCCCCATCCAGCACCCTCCTGATCCCGCACATTCCCCATCCAGCACCCTCCTGATCCCGCACATTCCCCATCCAGCACCCTCCTGATCCCACACATTCCCCATCCAGCACCCTCCTGATCCCACACATTCCCTATACAGCTCCATCCTGATCCCGCACATTCCCCATCCAGCACCCTCCTGATCCCGCACATTCCCCATCCAGCATCCTCCTGATCCCGCACATTCCCCATCCAGCATCCTCCTGATACCGCACATTCCCCATCCAGCACCCTCCTGATCCCGCACATTCCCCATCCAGCACCCTCCTGATCCCACACATTCCCCATCCAGTACCTTGCTGATCCTGCACATTCCCAATCCAGCACCCTCCTGATCCCACACGTTCCCCATCCAGCATCCTCCTGATCCCACACATTCCCCATCCAGCACCTTGCTGATCCCGCACATTCCCTATACAGCTTCATCCTGATCCCTCACATCCCCCATCCAGCACCCTCCTGATCCCACACATTCCCCATCCAGCATCCTCCTGATCCCACACATTCCCCATCCAGCACCTAGCTGATCCCGCACATTCCCCATCCAGATCCCTCCTGATCCCGCACATTCCCCATCCAGCACCTTGCTGATCCCGCACATTCCCCATCCAGATCCCTCCTGATCCCGCACATTCCCCATCCAGCACCTTGCTGATCCCGCACATTCCCCATCCAGCACCCTCCTGATCCCGCACATTCCCCATCCAGCACCTTGCTGATCCCGCACATTCCTTATACAGCTCCATCCTGATCCCTCACATCCCCCATCCAGCACCCTCCTGATTCCACACATTCCCCATCCTGCACCCTCCTGATCCCACACATTCCCCATCCAGCACCCTCCTCATCCCGCACATTCCCCATCCAGCACCTTGCTGATCCAGCACATTCCCCATCCAGCACCCTCCTGATCCCGCACATTCCCCATCCAGTACCTTGCTGATCCCGCACATTCCCCATCCAGCACCCTCCTGATCCCGCGCATTCCCCATCCAGCACCCTCCTGATCCCGCACATTCCCCATCCAGCACCCTCCTGATCCCGCACATTCCCCATCCAACACCCTCCTGATCCCGCACATTCCCCATCCAGCACCTTGCTGATCCCGCACATTCCCCATCCAGCACCCTCCTGATCCCGCACATTCCCCATCCAGTACCCTCCTGATCCCGCACATTCCCCATCCAGCACCTTGCTGATCCCGCACATTCCCCATCCAGCACCCTCCTGATCCCGCACATTCCCCATCCAGCACCCTCCTGATCCCGCACATTCCCCATCCAGCACCTTGCTGATCCCGCACATTCCCCATCCAGCACCCTCCTGATCCTGCACATTCCCCATCCAGCACCCTCCTGATCCCGCACATTCCCCATCCAGCACCCTCCTGATCCCGCACATTCCCCATCCAGCACCTTGCTGATCCCGAATATTCCCCATCCAGCACCCTCCTGATCCCACACATTCCCCATCCAGCACCCTCCTGATCCCGCACATTCCCCATCCAGCACCCTCCTGATCCCGCACATTCCCCATCCAGCACCCTCCTGATCCCGCACATTCCCCATCCAGCACCTTGCTGATCTCGCACATTCCCCATCCAGCACCCTCCTGATCCCGCACATTCCCTATACAGCTCCATCCTGATCCCTCACATTCCCCATCCAGCACCCTCCTGATCCCACACATTCCCCATCCAGCACCTTGCTGATCCCGCACATTCCCAATCCAGCCCACTCCTGATTCAGCACATTCCCCATCCAGCACACTCCTGATCCCGCACATTCCCCATCCAGCATCCTCCTGATCCCACACATTCCCCATCCAGCACCCTCCTGATCCCACACATTCCCCATCCAGCATCCTCCTGATCCCGCACATTCCCCATCCAGCACCCTCCTGATCCCACACATTCCCCATCCAGCACCCTCCTGATCCCGCACATTCCCCATCCAGCACACTCCTGATCCCGCACATTCCCCATCCAGCACCCTCTTGATCCCGCACATTCCCCATCCAGCACCCTCCTGATCCCACACATTCCCCATCCAGTACCTTGCTGATCCTGCACATTCCCAATCCAGCACCCTCCTGATCCCACACGTTCCCCATCCAGCATCCTCCTGATCCCACACATTCCCCATCCAGCACCCTGCTGATCCCGCACATTCCCCATCCAGATCCCTCCTGATCCCGCACATTCCCCATCCAGCATCCTCCTGATCCAGCATATTCCCTATACAGCACCCTCCTGATCCCGCACATTCCCCATCCAGCATCCTCCTGACCCCACACATCCCCCATCCAGCACCCTCCTGATCCAGCACATTCCCTATACAGCTCCATCCTGATCCCGCACATTCCCCATCCAGCACCTTGCTGATCCCGCACATTCCCCATCCAGTACCCTCCTGATCCAGCACATTCCCCATCCAGTACCTTGCTGATCCCGAATATTCCCGATCCCTTGTTGCCTTTTGTGATTAAAGATGAAATGTGGAAAGATTTTGATTGAATCAGCAGCTGAAGTTTGCTTTTTTATGGATTGTCACAACTGCAGAGTCTGAAGGAGACAATTCATTCTTGTTTTAAGATCCTGGATTCCTAACCGGTGTTGCCTTTTGGTCAGAATAGAATTTCAAGCCTGTTTGACTTCAGCTTTGTTAGTATCTGCCTGACAACTCTGCCTGCTATTGATGAAAGGCGATGAGAGTTAACTGGCTCTTCTATTAGCGATGTCTGCTTCCCCTCCTCTCCCCTCCCCTCTCCGAGGAGGACACATCCACCTCCCCTCCTCCCCAACTCCCCCTCCAACTTCCCTTCATCTCCCCCTTTGCTTTCCCCACACTCATATACAAGCATTGAATCATCTCATCTCTCCTCTATCTCTCCATCTCTCCTCTATCTCTCTACTGCATCTCTCCAATTCTCTATCTCCATCTCTACCATCATTCCATCTCTCTTAGTTCTGTATCTATCCGTCTTGCTCCTGTATCCGTCTACCTCTGCCTGCATCTCTTTCTCTCTCATGTGCTTTTTTTTGTTCCCGAGCCTTGTGCGTATTGTTTTCCTGTGCAATGTGTTTTTGTTATTTTCACAGCTGGATGGAGCCTGCCTTGGTTGGTAAGATTGGAACTTGTATTCAACTCCTTCCTCGTCACGACCATTACCAAATGTAGAAAACAGAATAGAAATTATACCGAAAATATTTGTCACTGCTTGATCCCCCCCCCCCCCCCCCCCCCTCCCAACTTGAAACCGAGTGATATTTCAGTATGGTCAATCTGGTGATATTGTTATTGTTCAGAATCATTGATTAGTTATTAAGGTGCGATGACTGATGTTTATATTGAACAATGGATTACAAAGGTAACACTGAGGGATGGATTCTGACTCTATGATGGTGTACAATGGATTTCAGAGCCAGTTTTACATCCCTGCATCTTTTTATTCAAGTTGATTTGTTAATTATGTCTGGATTTGTAAAAACGTGCTGCCAATTTGCAATCACTAGTTTTACACCATCAGAGTAAACTCTGACTTTTACTGATTAGTTTTTTAGTTGTAAAGTGTTTACTAATGATTTAATTTTGGGCAGATTTGGATCCGAGTTTGAAGTAATATTTTTACGGGCACTGATTGCATTGCTTCTCAGTTGAAAAACTAATGTCTGTTTTGGGTTTGAATCCTGCTGAACTAATTTCTGTTTCCAAATGAAAATCAATCAATAATGAGGGTGTCTTCATGCACCATTAGTGTCTGGAACTGTCTCAGGCGTGTTCACAACACTGGAATTCTCCATTGCTTAGGACACAAACACTCTCAAGCTGCTGTCTGAGATACCCTCCAAATTATCTCAATCCCAAATGTAGCATCTGTCAAAGGGTCATTGACCTGAAACGTTAACTCTCTTACTCTCTCCACAGATGCTGCCAGATATGATGAGCGTTTCAGTATTTTCTGTTTTTATTTAAAATACCTTGGCCAGAGCTGCTTTTGGGTTATTAAATTGGAACTCGCTTTTGGGTTGTGGTCCATCAGGATTTAGTGGAAATTTCTGATATTCCTGATTTAACAAATCTGCAGCTGATCAAGTGATGCACGCTCAATTACACAAAGACGAGAGTTCAATGCAATCGAGGCTTTATTACACTGAGATGTGTGGCCTCCTACAGCAGCTGGCGAAATGGCTGCAGTACGGGGAGCACACATATTTATACTCCACCTACTGGGCGGAGCTAGCAGGCAGGGAACTACCCCCATACCTGTAGTACAGAGCCTTACCACAAATCACCTAATATATACTCAGTGGTGACTACCACATTCACCCCCTGTTAAAATTGAGTCAGCGGGGTGGAGGAGAATTATACAGAAGGATGATGTTTCAAGAGTCCCGATCAAGTTATAGGTTCAGTCGGTCCGGAGCCTTGATCTGCAGCTGGGAGCGCCGCAGTGGTGGCGGTGATTCCGGTGTCTGTCAGGTCCTCGGTGACTCCGGGAGCGTGCCGAAATCCTCCTCATCCTCGGGTGTGGGCAGGGGGAGGACGGATTATCCTGGGGCGGGGGTTGGGGCTGGGTGCACCAGGGGAGGGGAGAGTAGTGCCAGGCCGGAGGGGTCTGTGTGCGTGGAACCTGCTGGTGCCAGGTCCCTGAGGGAGACAGTAACTTGGCGGCCGTTGGGGTACGCCAGGCAGGCATACTGGGGGTTGGCGTGGAGTAGCTGTACCCTTTCAACTAACGGGTCCGGCTTGTGGGGTCGTATGTGCTTACGGAGGAGTACAGGTCCTGGAGCTGCGAGCCAAGTCGGGAGCGACGCCCCAGAGATGGACTTCCTGGGGAAGGCAAAGAGACGTTCGTGGGGTGTGTCATTAGTCGCAGTGCATAGGAGCGACCGAATGAAGTGCAGTGCGTCGGGGAGGACCTCCTGCCAGCGGGAGGCCGGGAGATTTCTGGACCGTAGGGCCAGCTGGACGGCCCTCCAGACCGTCCCATTCTCTCTCTCCACCTGCCCGTTTCCCCTGGTCGTCCTGTTCGAGGCGATACCCTTGTTGAGCAGGAACTGACGCAGCTCATCGCTGATGAATGAGGATCCCCTGTCGCTGTGGACGTAGGCGGGGAAACCGAACAGAGCGAAGATCGTGTTGAGGGCTTTGATGATGGTGGCAGACGTCATATCCGGGCATGGGATGGCGAAGGGGAATCTGGAGTACCCATCGGCCACACTGAGGAAGTATGTGTTACGGTCGGTGGAGGGGAGGAGCCCTTTGAAGTCCACGCTGAGGCGTTCAAAGGGGCGGGAGGCCTTCACCAGGCATGTACGGTCTGGCCGGTAGAAGTGCGGTTTGCACTCCGCACAGACCTGGCAGTCTCTGGTGATTGCCCTGACTTCCTCGACAGAGTAGGGCAGATTGCGGGCCTTGATGAAGTGGTACAAACGTGTGACTCCCGGGTGACAAAGATTGTCGTGCAGAGTCCGGAGTCGGTCCACCTGTGCGCTGGCACATGTACCTCGGGATAGGGCATCGGGGCGCTCGTTGAGCTTGCCGGGGCGATACAAAATCTCGTAGTTGTAGGTGGAGAGCTCGATCCTCTACCTCAAGATTTTATCATTTTTGATCTTGCCCCGCTGTGTGTTAAACATGAAGGCTACCGACCGTTGGTCAGTGAGGAGAGTGAATCTCCTACCGGCCAGGTAATGCCTCCAATGCCACACAGTGTCAACAATGGCTTGGGCCTCTTTTTCGACGGAGGAGTGCCGAATTTCGAAGGCATGAAGGGTTCGTGAAAAGAATGCCACGGGCCTGCCTGCCTGGTTGAGGGTGGCGGCTAGAGCGACGTCTGATGCGTTAGCTCTCTACTTGAAATGGTAACATCTCGTCGACTGCATGCATCGCGGCCTTGGCGATGTCGGCCTTAATACAGTTGAAGGCCTGGTGAGCCTCGGCCGTGAGGGGAAAAAGAGTGGATTGGATGAGAGGACGGGCCTTGTCCGCACAATTTGGGACCCACTGGGCGTAGTAAGAAAAGAACCCCAGGCAACGTTTGAGGACCTTGGGGCAGTGGGGGAGAGGGAGTTCCATGAGAGGGCGCACGCGGCCGGAATCGGGCCACAGAACTCTGTTCTGGACCACATAGCCGAGGATGGCTATCTGCCTCAAAGGCAGTGTATGGGCGGTCCGCCTTACGGATGGGGAGCTGGAGGTAGGCGGATTTTAGGTCCACAGTTGAGAAGATCCGGTACTGTGCAATCTGATTGACCATATCAGCACGGTACAAGACGGGCAGCATGGTGGTTAGCATAAATGCTTCACAGCTCCAGGGTCCCAGGTTCGGTTCCCGGCTGGGTCACTGTCTGTGCGGAGTCTGCACGTCCTCCCCGTGTGTGCGTGGGTTTCCTCCGGGTGCTCCGGTTTCCTCCCACAGTCCAAAGATGTGCGGGTTAGGTGGATTGGCCATGCTAAATTGCCCGTAGTGTCCTAAAAAAAGTAAGGTTAAGGGGGGGGGGGGGGGTTGTTGGGTTACGGGTATAGGGTGGATACGTGGGTTTGAGTAGGGTGATCATTGCTCGGCACAACATCGAGGGCCGAAGGGCCTGTTCTGTGCTGTACTGTTCTATGTTCTATGTTCTATGTTCTATATCAGATATGCTTGGGAGGGGGTACGCATCGAGCTGCGTATACCTATTGATGTTCTGGCTGTAGTCCACGACCATTCTGTGTTTCTCCCCAGTTTTCATCACTATCACTTGGGCTCTCCAGGGGCTGTTGCTGGCCTCGATGATGCCTTCCCAAAGCAGTCGCTGGACTTCGGACCTGATGAAGGTCCTGTCCTGGGCGCTATACCATCTGCTCTTGGTGGCAACGGGTTTTCAATCTGGGGTTAAGTTTGAAAATAGGGAAGGTGGGTCAACCTTTAGGGTCGCCAGGCCGCACACAGTGAGGGGTGGTAGGGGCCCGCCGAATTTCAATGTTAGGCTCTGGAGGTTGCACTGGAAGTCCAGGCCGAGTAGTCGGGCAGCGCAGAGTTTGGGGAGGACGTAGAGGCGGAAGCCGGTAAACTCCATGTCCTGGACAGTGAGAGTGGCTATGCAGTACCTCTGGATCGCCACGGAGTGGGACCCGGAGGCCAGGGATATTCTCTGATTGGCGGAGTGTACCGCGAGGGAGCAGCGCCTGATTGGCGGGCTGCACCGCGAGGGAGCAGCGCCTTACCGTATCAGGATGAATGAAGCTCTTGGTGCCCCCGAAGTCCTGCAGACAGGAGATCTCGTGCCCATCGATTTCACGTTTGTAGAGGCGGTTGCTAGATTGTGTGGGCGAGACTGGTCACTTGTGGTCGTCAATGGTGGCAGCCTATGGGGTGCCCAGGGGGCATGGGTCCTGGTACGATGGCGGCGCCCATGGGCCGCACATGCAGTGGGGGAGACAAGATGATGGCGCTTGATGCTCCTGGGGAGGACAAGATGGTGGCGCGCACGAACCGCACGTGGTCCGAGGAGGGGAAGATGGCGGCGCCCACTGGCCGTACAATGGGGGGGGGGGTCGGAACAATAGCGGCGACTATGCGGGCCTGGCACACCGCAGCAAAGTGCCTCTTCTTGCCACAGGCCTTACAAAGGGCGCTCCGCGCCGGGCAGCGTTGTCGGGGGTGTTTTGGCTGCCCACAGAAGTAGCATCTGGGGCCCCCGGGGTTGGCTGAGTGGGGTCCCCGATGGGGCGGCCATCATCTGAGTCCACCATGCATAGGATGGCCGCGCGGCCGAGGGTGTAGGCCTGGATGTTGCGTGAAGCGATCATCAGTGAGAGCGCAAGCTCTTTGGTTGCTGCGAGGTTGAGCGTGGCCCCTTCTAAAAGGCGCTGGCGGATGTAATCTGACCTGATCCCTGTAACAAAAGTGTCCCTCATAAGCAATTTCGAGTCTTCCGTGGCCGTGACAGCCTGACAGTCAGTGGGCGGAATTCTCCGCAAGGCCCGACGCCATTGTGAAACCTGGAGAGGTTCACGACGGCGTCGGAAGCCTCTCCCGGCCCCCTATTCTCCCCTACCCAGGGGGATAGGCAGGCCGTACCGGGAAACTCGGCACGCCAAGAATGACACCGCGGCGGAGCCTAATGACGTCAGCCGCGCATGCGCGAGTTGGACAGCTCAAACCCACGCACGCGCGGTTGCCGTCTTTCCCCTCAGCTGCCCCGCAGGACGTGGCGGCTTGATCTTGCGGGGCGGCGGAGGGGAAAGAGTGCGTCCCCTTGAGACACCAGCCTGACGATCGGTGGGTACCGATCGCGGGCCAGTCCCCTCCCGAGCACGGTCGTGGTGCTCGATCCCCGATCCGCCCCCCCTAGGCCCCACACTTACCTGGCGCGCCATGTTCACGACGGCAGCGACCAGGTGTGGTTGCCGCCGTCGTTAACAGGTCGGGAACGGCAGGCCGCTCGGCCCATCCGGGTCGGAGAATCATGGGCCGCCGTGAAAAACGGCGGCCCGCGTTTCTCCGAGCGGCATGTCGGAAAACCGGACACGCCATTTTGGGGGGTGGGAGAATAACGGGAGGTGCTGGAGCGGACCCCCCGCTATTCTCCCACCTGGTGTGGTTGCAGAGAATCGCGGCCACAGTCTCTGACTAGGGGGATTAGAGCACGCCAGAAGTCTTCTACTGACTCGCCAGGGAGTTGACTACGAGTGGAGAGGATGTGTCTGGCGTAAAGCATGTTAGCCCACTGAGCGTCGTTTTCTTTCAGTAGCACTATGGCGTCGTCGTAGGTCAGTGCGTCCTGGATAAGCGGAAAGACGTTGGAGCTTAGCCGCGTGTTGAGGACCTGAATCTTCTGAGCTTCCGGAATAAGGTCTGGTGCAGACCTGATGTACGCTTAGAAACAGGCTAGCCAATGTTCAAAGTCCTTTTTCTCGTTACCTGATTGCGGATCCAGCTGCAGGCGATCCGGCTTGATGCGGAGGTCCATCTTCTGAAAACTTTAGTGTATTAAATTGGTGCACGATCAATTACACAAAGACGCGAGCTGGATGCAATCGAGGCTTTAATACACTAAGATGTGTGGCCGCCTACAGCAGCTGGCGAAATGTCTGCTGTCCAGGGAGCACACATATTTATACTCCGCCTACTGGGCGGAGCCAGCAGACAGGGATCTACCCCCATACCTGTAGTGCAGGGCCTTACCACAAATCACCTAATATATACATCAGTGGTGACTACCACATCAAGTCACCATTAAAACCACGTTGATAGGGACGTCAGACTGTGGAAGGAGAGTGAGGACAATAATCAGGTGGCTCTCTGCTGCTCGAGGAGGAAGTGATGGATTTGACATTGTGTTTGGCACCTTCAGACTGTGGGGAGCAGAAACTAATTTGGATCAATTCGAGAAACGTACACTAAGCTTCCACATTCCACATTCTTAATGTACGTGTTAATTAAACAATTTCACAAGACTCTGTTTCTATTTTTTTTCATGTAATATTTAGGTTTTCGACAAATAATTTGTAAAATCACAGGAGCCCCATCCTCCAGTCAGAAGGTCCACCCACACACAAACACCCCCACCCACACACTAACTCCCCACCCGAACACTAACCCCCTCACCCACACACTAACCCCCCACCCACACACTAACCCCCTCACCCACACAATAACCCCCCCACCCACACACTAACCCCCCCACACACACACTAACCCCCCCACCCAAACACTAACCCCCCCACTCACACACTAACCCCCCCACTCACACATTAACTCCCCCCACCCACACACTAACCCCCCCACCCACACCCTAACCCCCCCACCCACACACTAACCCCCCACTCACACACTAACCCCCCACCCACACACTAACCCCCCCACCCACACACTAACCCCCCACCCACACACTAACCCCCACACACACACACTAACCCCCCCACCCACACACTAACCCCCCACCCACACACTAACCCCCACCCACACACTAACCCCCCCCACCCACACACTAACCCCCCCACTCACACACTAACTGCCCCCCCCACACACTAACCCCCCACCCCACACTAACCCCCCACCCACACACTAACCCCCCCACCCACACACTAACCGCCCCACCCACGCACTAACTCCCCCCCACACTAACCCCCCCCCACACACTAACCCCCCCCACTCACACACTAACTGCCCCCACCCCACACCCTAACCCCCCCACCCACACACTAACTCCCCACCCACACACTAACCCCCCCCACACACTAACCCCCCACCCACACACTAACCCCCCCCACCCACACACTAACCCCCCACCCACACACTAACCCCCCACCCCACACTAACCCCCCCCACCCACACACTAACCCCCCCACCCACACACTAACCCCCACCCACACACTAACCCCCCCACCCACACACTAACCCCCCCACCCACACACTAACCCCCACCCCCACACTAACCCCCCCCACACACTACCCCCCCACCCACACATTAACCCCCCCACCCACACACCCCCCCCCCCCACACTAACTCCCCCACCCACACACTAACCCCCCCACCCACACACTACCCCCACCCACACACTAACTCCCCCACCCACACACTAACCCCCCCCCCCCACACACTAACCCCCCCCACTCACACACTAACCCCTCCACCCACACATTAACCCCCCACCCACACACTAACCCCCCCACCCCACCCTAACCCCCCCCCACCCACACACTAAACCCCCCCACCACCCACACTAACCCCCCCCACCCACACACGAACCCCCCCACCCACACCCTAACCCCCCCACCCACACACTAACACCCCCCCACCCACACA